>NW_023045536.1:0-26991 GCF_011762505.2 Arvicanthis niloticus | reverse complement strand
ACTAAAAAGCATCCAAAAAGAGGAGAGATCAGTAGGGCATCAAGAGAGAGGAGAAGAAAGAAGGGCATCCGGAGATAGGAGAAAACAGAAGGGCATCCGAAGAGATGAGACTACAGGAGAGCATCTATAGTGAGAAGAGAACAGAAGGGCAATGAGAGAGAGGAGAGGACAGAAAGGAATCCAGAGAGAGGAGAGGATAGAAGGGCATCCAGAGAGAGGAGAGGACAGAATGGTCTCCAGAGAAAAGAGAGAACAAAAGGTCATCCAGAGTTTGGAGAAGACAGAAGGGCATCTAGAGAGAGGAGAGAACAGAAGGGAATCCAGAGAGAGGAGACAACAGAAGGACATCCAGAGAGAGGAGAGAACAGAAGGGCATCCAGAGAGAGGAGAAGACAGAAGGGCATCCAGAGAGAGAGGAGAACAGAAGAGCATCGAGAGAGAGGAGAAACGAGAAGGGCAACCAGAGAAAGGAGAAGACAGAAGGGCATCCAGAGATAGGAGAAAACAGAAGGACCTCCAGAGGGATGAGAGTACAGGAGAGCCTCAATAGAGAGAAGAGAACAGAAAGCCAACCAGAGAGATTATAGGACAGAATGGAATCCAAAGAAAGAAGAGGACAGAAGGGCCTCCATGAGAGGAGTGGACAGAAGGGCATCCAGAGAGGGGAGAGGACAGAAGGGCATCCAGAAGAGGAGAATACAGAAGGGCATCCAGAGAAGGAGAATACAGAAGGGCATCCAGAGAGAGGATGGGAAAGCAAGGCGTCTGGAGAGAGGAGAGAAGAGAAGGGCATCCAAAGAGAGGAGAAGATAGAAAGACATCCAGAGTGAGGAGAGGACAGAAAGGCATAAAAAGAGAGGAGAGGACAGAAGTGCATCCAGAGAGTGGAGAGAACAGAAAGGAATGTAGAGAGAGGAGAAGAAAGAAGGGCATCCAGAGAGATGAGAGAACAGAAGAGCATCCAGAGAGACAAGAGAACAGAAGGGCATCTACAGAGATGAGCGAACAGAAGATCATCCAGAGAGAGAAGGGAACCAAAGGGCATCCAGTGGGATGAGAAGAAAGAATGGCATCCAGGGAGAGGAGAGGACAGAATGGCATACAGAGAGAGGAAAGAAGAGAAGGGCATGCAGAGAGAGTAGAAAACAGAAGGGCATCCGGAAAGAAGAGAGAACAGAAGGTAATCCAGAAAGAGGAGATGAAAGAATGTCATCCAGAGTGACAAAAAGACAGAAGGGCATCCAGAGAGAGGAGAGGACAAAAGGGCATCCAAATGGAAGAGAACAGAAGGGCATCCAGAGAGAAGAGAAGACAGAAGGGCATCCAGAGAGTTGAGAGGACAGAAAAGCATGTAGAGAGAGGACAAGACAGAAGGGCATCCATAGATAGGTGAAAACAAAAGGGCATCCAGAGAGAGAAGACAGAAGGGCTTCCAGAGAGGAGAGAACAAACAGTCATCCATAGAGACAACAAGACAGAAGGGCCTCCAAGAGAGGAGCGATCCAAAGGGCTTCCAGAAAGAGGAGAGAACAGAAGGGCATGTAGAGGGAGAAGAAGACAGAAGAGCATCCAAGATAGGTGAAAAAAGAAGAGCATCTAGAGCAGGGAGAAGACGGATGAGCATACGGTTAGAGGAGAGAACCGAACGGCATCCAGGGAGAGGAGTCAACAGTAGGTCATTCAGAGGGAGGAGAAGACAGAAGGGCATACAGGGAGAGGAGAGGACAGAAGGGAATCCGGAAAGAGGAGAGAACTGAAGGGCATCCAGAGAGAAGAAAAGACAGAAGGGCATCAGAGAGAGAAGAGGAAAGAAGGGAATTAAGAGAGAGAAAAGGACAGAAGGGCATCCAGAGAAAGGAGAGGACAGAAGGCCATCCAGCGAGAGGAGAGAACAGAAGAGCATCCAGAGAAAGGAGAAGACCGAAGCGAATCTCGAATGCAGAGAGAACATAAGGGCCTACATAGAGAGGAGAGAACAGAAGGGCTTCCAGAGAGTGAAGAAAACAGAAGGGCATGAAGAGAGAGGAGAGGACAAATGTGCATCTGGATAAAGGATAGAACAGAAAGGCATCCAGAGAGAGGAGAGAACAGAAGAGCATCCAGATAGAGGATAAGACATCCATAGAGTGGAGCTGACAGAAGGGCATCCATATAGAAGAGAAGACAGAAGGGCATTCGGGGAGAGGAGAAAATAGAAGGGCATCCAGAGAGAGGAGAAGACAGAAGGGCTTCCAGCGAGAGGAAAAAACACAAGAACGTCCAGAGTGATGAGAGAACAGAAGATCTTCCATAGAGAGGAGAGAACAGAAGGGCATGCAGAGAGATAAGCAAACACAAGATCATCCAGAGAGAGAAGAGAAGAAAAAGGCATGCAGAGATATGACACAACAGAATGGCATCCAAAGAGAGGAGACAACAGAAGGGCATTCAGAGAGAAGAGAAGACAGAAGGGCATCCAGAGACAGGAGAAGACAAAAGGGCATTTAGAGAGAAAAGAGAACAGAGAAGCATCCATACAGAGATTATATTAGAAGGGAATCCAGAGAGATGAGAGGACAGAAAGGACTATAGAGAAAGGAGATGGGAATAGAAGGGGATGTAGAGAGAGGAGAAGAGAGAAGGGCATCCAGAGAGAGGTGAGCACAGAAGGGCATCCAGAAAGATGAGAGAACAGAAGGGCATCCAGTTAGAGGAGAGGACAGAAGGGCATCCAAGGATTGGAAAGAACAGAAGAGCATCGAGTGAGAGGAGACAACATAAGGGCATCCAAAGAGAGGAGAGGACAGAAGGGCATCCTAAGAGAGGAGAGAACAGAAGGGCATCTGGAGAAAGGAGAGGACAGAAGGTCTTTCAGAGAGAGAAGAAGACAGAAGGGCATCCAGAGAGATTAGAGGACAGAAGAGAATCTAGAGAGAGAAGAGAACAGAATGGAAACCAGAGATATGAGAGGACAGAAAAATCCAGAGAGAGATGAGGACAGTAGGGCATTCAGAGAGAGGAAAGGACAAAAGGGCATCTGGAGAGAGGAGAGAACAGAAGGACATCCAGAGAGATGATAGAAGGGCATTCAGAGAGAGGAGAGTATAGAAGAGCTCCGGACGAGAGGAGAAAACAGAAGGACATCAAAGGAGAGGAAAGGACAGAAGAGCATCCAAAGAGAAGAGAAGGCGGAAGGGCATCCAGAGAGTAGATAGGACACAAGGGCATCCAGAGAGATGAGAGAACAGAACATCATCCAGAGAGAGAGAAGACAACAGAAGGGCATCCAGAGAGAGGGGAAGACAGAAGGGCATCCCGAGAGAAGAGAGGAAGAAATGTCATCCAGAGAGAGAAGAGGACACAAGGGCATCCAGATAGAAGAGAGAACAGAAGGGTATATATAGAGAGGAGAAAACAGACAGGTATCAAGAGAGGAGAGAAAAAAGGGCATCCAGAGAGAGGAGAGGACAGAATGACATCCAGTGAGAGGAGATAACAGAAGGGCATCTAGTGAGAAGAGAAGACAAAAGGATATCTAGAGTAAGGAGAAAATTGTCGGGCATCCAGAGAGAGGAGAATATTGAAGGGCATCGAGAGAATTGAGAGAACAAAATGCTATAGGGAGAGAGGTGAAGACAGAAGAGCAACTAGAGAGAGGAGAGGACAGAAGGGCATATAGGGAGAGGAGAGCACAAAGAAGAATCCAGAGAGACGAAAGAACATAAGGGTATCCAGAGAGAATAAAGGACACAAGGGCATCTTGAGATAGGAGAGAAGATCAGCACATACACAAAGAGGAGGAGACATAAAAGAATCCAGAGAGAGGAGAGAACAGTAGGGCATCCAGAGAGAGGAGAGGACAGAAGGGCAATCAGAAGGAGGAGAGTACAGAAGTGCATCCAGAGTAAGGAGAGAACAGAAGGGCATCCATGGAGAGGAGAGGTAAGAAGGGCATGCACCGAGAGGAGAGAACAGACAGGCATCCAGAGAGCAGAGAAGACAGAAGGGCATCCAGAGAGAGTATGGAATAGAATGGTTTGCAGAAAGCAGAGAAGAAAGAAGGGCCTCCAGAGAAAGGAGAAGACAGAAGGGCATCCAGTGATAGTAGAGAACAGAAGGGCATCCAGAGAGCAGAGAAGACAGAAGGGCATCCATAGAGAGGTGAAAACAGAAGTGCATCCAGAGAGAGAGGAGAAGAGAGAAGGGCATCCATAGTGAAGATAACACAGAAGAGCATCCGGAGAGAGGGGAGATCAGAAGATCATCTATAGAGAGGAGAAGACAGAAGGACATTCAGAGAGATGAGAGGACAGAAGGGAATCCAGACAGAGGAGAGAACAGAAGGGCATAAAAAGTGAGGAGAGGACACAAGTGCATCCAGAGAGAGGAGAGAAAAGAAAGGCATGTAGAGAGAGCAGAGAACAGAAGGGCATCCAGAGAGAGGAGAGAAAAGAAAGGCATGTAGAGAGAGCAGAGAACATAAGGTCATCCACAGATTGGGAAGAACAGAAGAGCATCGAGAGAGAGGAGACAACATAATGGCATCCAAAGAGAGGAGAGGACCGAAGGGCATCCAGAGAGAGGAGAGAAAAGAAGGGCATCTGGAGAGAGGAGAGGACAGAAGGGCTTCCAGAGAGATAAGCAGACAGAAGGGCATACAGAGAGATTAGAGGACTGAAGAGAATCTAGAGAGAGAAGAGAACAGAAGGGCAACCAGAGATACGAGAGGAGAGAAGGAAATCCAGAGAGAGCAGAGGACAGTAGGGCATGCACAGAGAGGAGAGTACAGAAAGGCATACAGAGATATGAGAGGACAGAAAGAAATCCAGAGAGAGCAGAGGACAGTAAGGCATCCAGAAAGAGGAGAGGACAGAAGGACATCCAGAGAGAGGAGAGAGAAGAAAGGCATACAGAGAGAGGAGAAGACAGAATGGCATCCAGAGAGTGGAGAGTAAAGAAGGGCATACAGAGAGATGAGAGAACAGAAGGGCATCCAAAAAGAGGAAAGGGGGGAAGGGCATCCAGAGAGAGGAGAGAAGCGAAGGGCATCCAGAGAGAAGAGAGAACCGAAAGGAATCTAGAGAGAGGAGAGGACAGAAGGGCATCCTGTTAGAAGAGAGTAAATAAGGGCATCCAGAGAGACGAGAGAAAAGAAGGGCATCCAGAGAGAGGAGAAGACATCCGGAGAGTGTAGCTGACAGAAGGGCATTCAGATAGAAGAGAAGACAGAAGGCCATCCGGAGAGAGAAGTGAATAGAAGGGCATCCAGAGAGAGGAGAAGACAGAAAGGGCTACCAGGGAGAGGAAAGGACACAAGAACATTCAGAGAGATGCGAGAGCAGAAGATCTTCCAGAGAGAGGAGAGAACAGAAGGTCATGCAGAGAGACAAGCAAACAGAAGATCATTCTAGGAGAGAGAAGAGAAGAGAAGTGCATTCAGAAATATGACATAACAGAAGAGAATGTAGAGAGAGGAGAAAACAGAAGGGCATCCAAAGAGAAGAGAAGACAGAATGGCATCCAGAGAGAGAAGACAAAAGGGCATCCAGAGAGATAAGAAAACAGAGAAGCATCCATACAGAGAATAAAATCGAAGGGCACCCAGAGAGATGAGAGGACAGAAAGGAATATAGCGAGAGGATAAAATAGAAGGGAATGTAGAGAGAGGAGAAGACAGAAAGACATCCAGAGAGAGGTGAGCACAGAAGGGCATCCAGAGAGAAGAGAATAGAAAGGCATCTAGAGAGAGGAGAGTAAAGAAGGTCATATAGAGTGTGGAAAGAACAGAAGGACATCCAGAAAGATGAGAGAACAGAAGGGCATCCAGAGAGAGGAGAGGATAGAAGCATCCACAGATTGTGAAGAAGAGAAGAGCATCGAGAGAAAGGACACAACATAAGGGCATACAAAGAGAAGAGATGACAGAAGGGCATCCAGAGAGAGGACAGAACAGAAGGGCATCCAGAGATAGGAGAGGACAGAAGGTCTTCCAGAGAGAGAAGACAGAAGGCATCCAGAGAGATTAGAGGACAGAAGATAATCTAGAGAGAGAAGAGAACAGAAAGGAAACCAGAGATATGAGAGGACAAAAGGAAATCCAGAGAGAGGAGAGGACAGTAGGGAATCCAGAGAGAGTAGAGGACAGAAGGTCATCCGTAGAGAGGAGAGAACAAAAGGGCATCCAGAGAAAGAAGACCGAAGGCCATAGAGTGAGAGGAGAGTAAAATGGATATCCAGAGAGAGGAGAATACAGAAGGGCATGCAGTGAGAAGAGAGAATAAAAGAGCATCGGATGAGAGGAGAAAACCAAAGGTCATCAAAAGAGAGGAGAGGACAGAAGGGCATCCAGAAAAAAAGAAGACAGAAGGGCATCAAGAGAGAGGAGAGGACACAAGGGCATCAAGAGAGATGAGAGAACTGAAGATCATCCAGAGAGAGAAGAGAACAGAAGAGCATCCAGAGAGAGGAGAAGACAGAAGGGCATCCAGAGAGAAGAGAGGGCAGAAATGGCATCCAGAGAGAGAAGAGGACACAAGGGCATACAGATAGAGTAGAGAACAGAAGGGCATCCAGAGAGAGGAGAAAATAGAAGGGTATCCAGTGAGAAGAGACGAAAAAACGGCATCCAGAGAGAGAAGAGAACAGAAGGGCATGCAAAGAAAGGAGAAGACCGAAGGGCATCCAGAGAGAGGAGAAGACAGAACGACATCCCAAAAGAAGAGAGAACAGAAGGGCATCTAGAGAGATGAGAGTACAGGAGAGAATCCAGAAAGAGGAGAGAACAGAACCCCATCCAGAGAGAGCAGAAGTCTGAAGGACATAGACAGAGAGAAGAGGACTGAAGGGCGTCCGGAGAGAGGAGAAGAGAGAAGGGCATCCGGAGAGAGGAGAGGACAGAATGGCATCCAGTGAGAGGAGATAACACAAGGGCATCTAGAGAGAGGAGAAGACAGAAGGATATGAAGGTTAAGGAGAAAATTGTCGGGCATCCAGAGAGAAGAGAAAACTGAACATCATTTAGTGGACATTGGGATGTACGTTCCTGTTGTGGACATCAGGGTGTACCTTTCTGTGCTGGACAGTGGGAAGGACATGCCTGTTGTGGACAATTGCGAGGACATCCCTGTGGTGGACAGTGGAAAGGACATCACTTAGATAAACTGTAGAGAAGACCTCCCTGTGGTGGACAGTGGGAAGGACATTTATGTTGTAAACTGTGGGAAGAACATCTCTGTTGTGGACATTGGGAAAGACCTCTTCTAGTGAACTGTGAGAAGAATGTCCCTCTTGTGGACAGAAGGGAGGACTCACTTAGGTGAACAGTGGTAAGGACATTCCTCTGGTGGAGAGTAGAGAGGATCTTTCTGTTGTGCACAGTGGGAAGTAGGTCTATGTGTTGGACAGTGGGGAGGACATTTATGTTTTGGAATGTGAGAAGGACGTGCATGTTGTGGACATTTGGAAGGACTTTTGTGTGGTGGACCGTGGGAAGCATGTCCCTCGCGTGGACAGTGGGGAGAAACACCATGTGGTGAACAGTGGAAAGGACGTCTCTCTGGTGGACATAGGGGAGGACATCATTTAGTGAACATTGGGAAGTACCTTCCTGTTGTGGAAAGCAGGGTGTACCTTTCTTTGCTGGACAGTGGGAAGGACATGCCTGTTGTGGACAGTGTGGAGGACATAGCTTTGGTGAACAGTGGAAAGGACATCCCTGTGGTGGACAGTAGAGGGGACTCCCCTGTGGTGTACAGTGGGAAGTAGGTCCCTGTGGTGGACCATGGAAATGATATGCCTGTTGTGGACAGGGTAGAGGACATCACTGTGGTGGACAGTGTAAGGGACATACCTGTGGTGGACAGTATAGAGCACTTCCCTGTGGTGGACAGTGAGAAGGAGGTCCTTGTGGTTGACATTGGAAGGAAATATATGTTGTGGACTGTGGGAAGGATGTCCCTGTTTTGGACATTGGGAAAGACCTCCTTGTGGTGAACAGTAGGAAGGATGTCCCTCTGGTGGTCATTAGGGAGGAACTCCATGTGGTGGACAGTGGGAAGAATTTTCCCCTCTGGTGGACAGTAGAGAGGATGTGCCTGTGGTGGAGAGTGGAAAGGACGTTCTATGGTGGAGAGTGAGAAGACTGTCCCTTTGGTGGAGAGCAGGGAGGTGCTCTCTGTGGTGGACAGTGGGAAGGACATCCCTGTGGTGGACAGTAAAAGGATGTCTCTTTTGTGCACATTGGGGAAGATGTCCCTCTAGTGAACAATGGAAAGGACATACCCATGGTTGACAGTGGTGAGGAGGACCCTGTCATGGACAGTTGTAAGGATGCCCCTGTGGTGGACAGCAGGGAGGACCTCACTTTTGTGGACAGTAGGAATGACGTCCCTGTGGTAAAAAATATAAAATATGTCCCTATGGTGCACAATGGTGAGGACATCCCTCTTGTGCACAGGAGGATGTCCTTGTGGTGGACAGTGGGGAGGAACACACTCTGGTGGACTGTGGGGTAGGATATCCCTGTGGTGGACAGTGGGAAGGAGGTGCATGTGGTGGACAGTGGGGAAGATGTTTGTGTCTTGGATAGTAGGAAGGATGTCCCTTTGGTGGACAGTGGGAAGAAGGTCCCTGTGGTGGACGGTGGGGAGGAACTCCTTGTGGTGGAGTGTTGGGAGGATATCCATGTTGTGGACCATGTGTAGGACATTTCTGTTGTGAACATTGGGATGAACATCCTTTTGGAGGAAGGTGGGGAGTATATCCCTGTTGTGTACAGTGGGATGGATGTTTCTGTAGTGGATAGTGGGGATCATATTTGTGTGGTGGACAGTTAGGAAGATGTCCCTGTGATTAACTGTTGGGAGGAAGTTATTTTTTTGGACAACCAGAGGATGTCCATGTGGTATACTTTGGGAAAAACATGCCTGTTGAAGACAGTGGAGAGGACATCCCTGTGGTAGACAGTGGTTAGGCTATCCCTGTTGTGCACAGGTGGATGTCCCTGTGGTGCACAGTGCGAAGGATGCCGCTGTTGTTTACATTGAACCTCTTTTTGGTAGACAGTGGGTAGTATGTCCCTGTGGTAGACAGTGTGTAGTATGGTCCTTTGGTTGACAATGGGCAGGACGTCCCTGTGGTGGACAGTGGAAAGTACATCCCTGTTGTGGACAGTGGGGAGGGCATCCCTGTGGTTGACAGTGGAAACTACATCACTTTGATGGACAGTAGAAAGCAGCTCCCTGTGGTGAACAGTGGTAAGGAGGTCCGTGTGGTGGACAGTGGGAAGGACATTTATGTTGTTGACTGTGGGAAAAACATCTCTGTTGTGGACATTGGGAAAGACCTCCTTTTGGTGAACTGTGGGAAGAATGTCCCTCTTGTGGACAGAGGGGAGGAAGTCACTTAGGTGGAAAGTGGGAAGGACATCCAGGTGGTGGACAGTGGGGAGGATGTCCCTGTTGTTTACAGTAAGAAGGACTTTTCTGTGTTTGATAGTTGAGAGGACATCCATGTTGTGGACAGTTGGGAGGATGTCCCTGTGTTGTAGAGTTGAGAGTTTTTCCCTCTGGTGGACAGTGTGGATGACAGCCTTGTGGACAGTAAGGACAATGCTCCTGTGGTGCACAAGAGAATGTCTCTTTGATGGACAGTGAAAAGGATGTCCTTGTAGTGGGGAGTGCAGAAGATATCTCTGGGTTGGACAGTGGTAAGAACATCCCTGTTGTGCACAGGAGGATGTCCCTGTGGTGTAAATTGGGAAGGACATCCCTGTGGTGGACAGTAAAGAGGTCTTCCCTTCGGTGGACAGTTGAAATGACGTCCTTGTAGTCGACAGTGGGAAGGACGTCCCTTTGGAGGACAGTGGAGAGGACATCATTGTGGTGGACACACAGAAAGATGTCCCTGTGGTGGACAGAGGGGAGGACCTGCCTGTGGTGGACAGTGGGTAGGATGTCCCTGTGGTTTACAGTGTAGAGGATATTCTTGTGGTGGACTGCGGTGAGGACTTCCCTGTAGTGCATATTGTTGAGGACAACCATGTTGTGGACAGTGGTAAGGATGTCCTTGTAGGACACAGGAGGATATCCCTGTGGTGGACAGTGGGAAGGGCATCTGTTTGGTGGACTGTGGAAAAAAAACTTCCCTGTTGTTGACAGTTGGGAGGACCTAACTGTGGTGGACAGTGGGGAGGACACATCTTTTGTGGACAGTGGGAAGGATGTCCCTGTGGTGGATTGTGGAAAGGACATCTCTTTGATGTACAGTAGAGAGGACCTCCCTGTGGTGGACATTGGGAAGGAGGTTCCTGTTGTGGACAGTGGGGAGAATATTTCTGTGGTGGACCGTTGAAATGACGTCTCTTTGGTGGACCGTGGAGAGGACCTCTTTGTTCTAGACAGTGAGTAGTACGTCCCTGTGGTAGACAGTGTGTAGTATGGTCCTGTGGTGGACACTGGGGAGGACATCCCTGTTGTCGATATTGGGAAGGACGTCCTTGTGGTGAACAGTGGAAAGAACATCCCTGTTGTGGCCAGGGGGAAGACATGCCTGTGGTGGACACTGAAGAGGACTTTCCTGTGTTGGACATTTGGGATGACATCCCTGTGATGAATAGTGGGAAAGACGTTTCTTTGGTGGATAGTGGGGAGGATGTCCCTGTCGTAGGGTGTGCTGAGGATAACTCTGGATGGAGGGTGTTGCTGACATCCCTGGTGTGCAAAGGAAGATATCCCTGTGGTGCACAGTGGTGAGGATATCCCTGTTGTGCACAGGAAAATGTCTCTGTTGTGCAACGTGGGTAAGATGTCTCAGTGGTGAATGGTGAAAAGGATGTCACTGTGGTGGACAATTTGGAGGATGTCCCTTTGGTGGACAGTGGGAAGGACGTCCCTTTGGTGGACAACAATGAGGAATTCTCTATGGTGGACTGGATGAAGTAAGTCCTTGTTGTGGTCAGTGAGGAGGATGTCCCTGTGATGGACAGTGGGGAGGATGTCTCTCTGGTGGACAGTTGAAAGATGTACCTTTGGTGGACAGTAGGAAGAACGTCACTTTGGCGGACAGTGGGAAGGACATCCCTGTGGTAGTCAGTGGGTAGGCTGTCCCTGTGGAGGACAGTGGGTAGAACGTCTCTGTGGTGTACAGTGTGAAGGACATCACTGTTGTGGACAGTGGGGAGTATATTTCTGTGGTGGACAGTTGATGTGGTGTCCCTGTGGTGGACAGTGGAGAGGACCTACCTGTAATGGAGATTTGAGAGGACCTCCCTGTGGTAGACATGGGTAGGACATCCCTGTTGTGGACGGTGGCTAGTACGTTCCTGTGTTGGACACTGTGTATCAGCAGTTGCTGCGGCTGATACACAGCACTTGCCCCTTCCCGCCCGACTTGCTTTGTCTCTGCCTCTGCCCTTCCAGCCGCAGCAGGCGCTTCTGAATCAGAGCCTTTGGATTCTGGCACTACAGCCGTTCCCATGCTAATGCCAGTTCCCTCAGTCTCCACATCACTTCCTACGTCTGTGGTTTTGACTTTCCCTGCTACCCTGCCTGTTTCTCTCTCTTACATGAAGACCTGCCTTTCTTCTCAGGTCCATGAATTGGTAGACATCCTCCACCTTTAGGAGTAAATTTCACAGCTCTCAGCTCTTTGTTCCTCCTCCCCTGTGGAGGACTCTCAATGTTTGGTTTTCCCTGTCACTCACTCTCAAGGTATCCCTCCTCAGACACCTGCGGCTCCTGATTCTAGCTCCTCACAGACCCCGCCACTCCCTCCCCCTTCCTGGTCTAGTGCTCAGCGTTCACACAGCCACATGCCTGCCGCTCTTTCTTCCTCCTCATGCCCCATGCCCCCTTCCTCTTCATGGTACTCTCATAAACCTTCCCAGCCTTCTTGCCCCCAATTAGGGACAGAGGCCATCTTCTGGAGATGAGGATGAGACAGAGCCAGAAGGTGGAAGCAGGGATGAAGGCAGAGCCGTGACAGAAAATGAAAAGGTGTGCCCTATGAAGAATTCTACAATCTTTAAAAAACTCCACTTTAAACAGTTAGAAAAATTAAATTCGGCTGTTAGGAATTATGGGCCCAATGCTCCCTTCACTCTTTCCCTTCTTGAAAGCCTTGAGGCAGGTGGATATTTAACACCCAATGAGTGGTTGACAGTTGCCCAGGCCATATTAACTCGGGGACAATTTCTCTCCTGACAGACTGATTGGGCAGATCCTTGCAGGTCTCAGGCACAAGTCAATCTCTCAAGCTCATGCTCACCCTCCAATAAATGGACACTTGATAAACTCCTAGGTTGAGGGAAATATGCCTCTAACCAAATACAGCAAAAATTTTCTCTGGGTCTCTTGGCTCAGTCATGCTCAGCAGCTCGGAGTGCCTGGAGAGCCATTCCCATGAAAGGCTTTGTCCTTTCCCCCTTGACAAAGATCATTCAGGGCAATCAAGAAGAATTTTGAGAATTTGTTGCCCAAATCCTGGAGGCAGCTGAGAGATCCTTGGGACCTGGCCAGGGAGACAATAAACTTCTTCAGGAGCTTGCTTATGAAAATGCTAACTCTGCCTGTAGGGCTGCCCTTCGAGGGAAATATAAAAATAAAGATTTGGATGAGATGATTCATATCTGCAAGGATGTAGATCCCTTTGCCCATAAGGTCTAACAAGCCATCAATCTGGCTGTGGGAGCAGCCACTACAGCTACTAGTGGTGGGGCAAACATATCCACCTGTTTTACATGTGGTCACCTGGGCCATTTTGCTAAACAGTGCCCTCAGGGTAAACCCATGGCTCAGCCCCAACCTCAATGGAAGGGAGAGCGTTCACTTCCAGTGACCCCTTGCCCTTGCTGCAGGCTAGGCAAATATTGGATTACTGCCTGCCTTTCCAAAACTGATATTTTGGCCACCCCCTCCATCCTCTTCAGGGAAACGGGATGTGGAGCCAGACCCAGACCCCTTAGCCAGTCTTTTTCCTTCCAGCCTCGGGAAACAGCCAGGCAGGGCCACATCAAACCTTCCATCAACAGCTCCCAAACCAGCCACAGCCCTCTGTAGGGCTACCCCAGGGAGTGCAGGATTGGACCTCTGTGCCTCCTCCAATACAATATTAGAAGCTGGAGGAGGAGTTCAAATGATCCCTAATGGTATCTTTGGGCCTCCCTCACCCCAGACTTATTATCTTATATTGGGCAGAGCATCTGCCACACTCCAAGGCATTACCATTTTCCCTTTAATCATTGATAACGATTACTCTGGAGAAATTAAAGTATTGGCCACTAGTTCTAGAGGGCCCCTTCACATTTGCCAGGGACAGTGCCTTGCACAGGCCTTTCCCCTTCAAGTAGACACCTCCATACCTTTTTTGGGCCCATCTCGCGGTGCTTCCATACCTGAGTTTTCTGATGTCTATTGGGTCTAAATACTCTCACAAGAGTGCCCACAATTAAAACTGAAACTTAATGGCAAAAACTTTGAGGGTATACTTGACTCAGAAGCAGGCCTCTTGGCCCTTCTTTTGGCCCTGTCAGCCTTCTTTAACTCACCTTCAAGGCATTGGCCAGTCCACCAACACCCTTCAAAGCTCCCAGTTGCTCACTTGGGAGGATCCTGAGGGTAATACTGGACATGTTAGACCATTCATTGTACCTGGCCTCCCTATAAACTTATGGGGACGAGATATATTGAGGCAAATGGGAGTTCTTATGTTTAGCCCCTCTGCAGTTGTTACCCACCAGATGCTGGACCAGGGGTTCATCCCTGGACTAGGCTTGGGCAGATGCAACCAAGGGATCTCCACCCCAATTGCTGTTACACCAAAGACCTCACTCTAAGGACTAGGTTATAATTCAAATTTTTCTTAAGGACCATTGCTCCCCCTGCACGCAAGACAGATAAGATCACCTGGAAGTCAGATTCCCCTGTCTGGGTCGACCAATGGTTCCTCCCTCAACATAAACTTTTAGTGGCCATGCATTTGGTGCAGGAACAATTAGATGCTGGCCACATTGAACCCTCCATCTCCCCTTGGAATACACCCATTTTGTGATACAAAAGAAAGGGGGCAGATGGAAACTGCTCCAGGACCTCAGAGAAATTATTAAGACTATGGTCCCAATGGGAGCCCTCCAGCCTGGCCTCCCCTCCCCCATGGCAATACCTAAGAGTTACAATAAGATGGTTATTGATTTGAAAGATTGTTTTTCTGCATCCCCTTACACCCAGAGGATTGTAAACATTTTGCCTGTAGCCTTCCTGTTGTTAATTGCATTGGGCCATCTCCATGAATTCAGTGGAGGGTCCTGCCTCAAGGCAGGGCCAATAGTCCCCCCCCCAAAAAAAAAAAGTTTGTGGGCCAGGCCATTGACCCTTTTCGCCTTAAATACCCTGAGTTATATATTGTTCATTATATGGATGACATTATTCTGGCTAGCCCTGACGAGACCACCTTGCCCAGGGTGGGCCAGGAGTTGGTAACTGCCCTCCAAGGCCTTGGGCTGCAGATTGCCCCCGAGAAGTTCCAGCTACAGCACCCACATTTATTCTTGGGTTTTGAGCTTCACCCCTCTAAGGTTCTCTCTCAAAAAAATGAACTTAGAAAAGATTCCTTACAAACACTTAATGACGTTCAACGTCTGTTGGGAGACATAAATTGTTTGCACCCTATCTAAAATTAACAACTGGAGAACTTAATCCTCTATTTGATATTCTTCGAGGAGATTCTGACCCTTCCTCCCTCCGTGCCTTAACCCCTGAGGCCACCTCCGTCCTTAAGCTCGTGGAGAAAGCCATTCAACAACAGACTGTTACCTATTATTCTCCAACCTCTCCCTTATGGCTATTGTTTCTTCCCACCATGTTTGCCCCCATGGGATTGTTGTAACAGACTAAACCTTTGTATTGGCTTCATTTGCCCACCACACCTCCTAAAGTGCTACCTGTTTATCCTGCCTTGGTGGCACAGATCATAAGGATGGGAGGAGAGACCTCCCTGAAGCTCTTTGTTAGAGACCCTGACCTTGTCAGCATTCCTATGATGCCGCTCAAGTTCGGTGGCTACTTCAGACCTCAGATGAATGGGCTATTAACTGTATTTCATTTCAGGGAAAGATAGATAACCACTCTCCCTCTGACAAACTTATCCAGTTCTGTGAACACCAAGCTGTGGTCTTCCCTAAAGTGACTAAGAACATCCCCATTCCTCAAGCACCACTGATTTTTACAGATGGATCCTCTTCTGGGGTTGCAGCCTTTAATATAGGTGCACAGGTCTCTAAGTTTCAGACCAAATTTTCCTCAGCACAGGTGGTAGACTTGGTTGCTGTTATTCAAATCTTTAAGACTTTCCCAGATTGTGCCTTTAATCCTCTTACTGACAGTGCACATGTGGCTCAATCAGTGCCTCTGTTAGAGACCGTTCCCTTTACAAGGCCGTCTACCAATGCTTCCTTCTTCTTTTCTGAGCTTCAGGAGATAATTTTAGCTAGATCCCATCTATTCTTTGTGGGTCACATACGCGCCTACTCTGGTCTTCCTGGACCCCTAAGCGAGGGAAATGACCTCGTTGATAGGGCCACCCGAGGGTCTCCATTTACCTTGGCGACCTTGGCCCTGCCTTCTGATCCTGTACAACAGGCACAAAAGGCCCACCAATTACATCATCTAAATGCCCAGACCCTCCAACAGATGTTCTCTATTACCAGAGAACAGGCACACCAGATAGAGTGTCAGTGCCAGGGATGTCTCACCCTCATACCTGAGTTACATTTGGGGGTGAACCCTCATGGCCTCACCCCAGGAGAGATATGGCAAATGGATGTTACTCATTTTGCCCCTTTTGGTAAGCTTAAATATATACATATTTCTATTGATACCTTCAGTGGTTTTATTTGCACCTCACTACAATCTGGTGAGGCTACCAAAAATGTTATTAGTCATGCGATTTTTTTGCCTTGCCTTTATGCCCATACCTAAGATACTTAAGACTGATAACGGCCCTCTATATACCAGCGCCTCCTTCAAACAGTTCTGTGCCCAGCTTAATATTAAACATGTTACTGGTATCCCATATAAACCCCAAAGACAGGGCATTTTAGAAAGGGCACATCAGACCTTAAAGAACATGCTCTTAAAATTACAACATTCAAGGGGCATTTTATACCCCCAAAAGAGGAATCATAAAATCTTGTTAAATCATGCACTATTTGTTCTCAATTTTTTGACCCTTGATGAAAAAGGAAAGTCTGCAGCAGACAGATACTGGCACCCTACTACAGCAGACACCTATGCCAAAGTCATGTGGAAAGATTCATTGACATATAAGTGGAATAGTCCTAATATAGTCCTTATCTGGGGAAAAGGACACATGTGTATATATGATTCCAAGGAACAAAACGCCAGATGGCTATCAGAAAGACTGGTGAAGTTGGCTAACTCTACCCCAGGGATACCCCCTGACAATGGTTCTTAACTGTGCTTACTTTCAGAAAAATGCATCCAGTTGCCTTGCTCCTCCTGCTCCTCCTGCTCACACTTCAGATTTATCCAAATGTGAGTATCAAACCCCAGCATTCCCCATACCAGATTTATAATTTTACTTGGGTGATAATAAACCAAGAAGGAGACATTGTTAATTCCAGCTCTTCACTTGGAACCCAGCCTTCATGGCCCTCTCTGGAGATGGACCTTTGTGCTCTTGCCCTGGGAGCCAGTGTAGACTGGGGAACCCCCTCCCATTATTGGCCCCAAAGTTGGCTGGTTGATGCACCTAACCCCAATTATGATGGCCACCTTATAGTATGTAATTCCTATGATAGGATAGTCTCTTTGGCTAATGATCCATCTGGCCTCTATGTATGCCCTGGGCCCACCCACCGTGGTCACTCTCAAAATTATAAATGTGACTATAGCTCTGATTATTATTGTGCATCTTGAGGCTGTGAAACCACAGGAGATGCATATTGGAGACCCCACTCCTTCTGGGATTATATCACCTTAAGGAGAAAGTTTCTACCTACATATTTACAGGATAAACTAGGAATTAAGACCGCCCAACCATTTAGATCCTGGTGTGAATTCAAATGGCGTGTCCCTCTTCTTATATCCTTTGTGGATGTAGGGAGGAGTAAAGACTGGACAGGCCAAGGATATGAATGGGTCCTATGTCTAAGAGAGTGCTCGACCTTTACACTTACCTGCTCGGACCCGAGACTCATCTTTAGAATTAAGCTCCTTAAGAGTATCCCTAATAAAAATGTTGCTGTTGTGGGCCCTAATCCTGCCATACAGCACACTCGGCCACCAGCCAAGCCTGTCCCCAGGCCTGGAATTATTACTCCAGCCATTTTGCCACTCCCTACCTCCCCCCAGGTTACCTCATTTCAGCCCACTATACCTGCGGGCCGTCCTAGCTCTGTGGACCTTATTATTTCTCTGGCAAATGCCTCCCTTGCTTCTGTCTTTTGGCCCTTGGGCTCTTAACTGTCTCACAAGTTTTGTTAAGAACCAGATTGGTGCTGCCATCAAGAAGCCAGTTGAAGTTCATTACCATCAACTGAAGACTGAAGAAAATTCATAAGTGATTCTGCCAAAGAAAAGCACAGGTGCCAGCCACCCTGCCTTCCCCTATGGCTGACCCCTAGATTTCCACACCCTCAAGAAAGGTTCCTGGCATGTCTTGCTCTGCCCTTGTTTCTCTCGCTAAAGAAACTGGCCCCTTGATACCCTGACAAAAATTGGCTTTTCCCTAAACTAAGGCCTGCCTTTTATGTGGCCCTCTAATATCCAGGAATCTTCCATTATGACAATATTACACCCCAAATAACAAATGGCTGATAACCTAGGCATTCAAACAGAGATGTTTGAGAGAGAACGGAAGGGCATGTAGAGAGAAGAGAAGACAGAAGGATAACCAGACTGAGGAGAAAATTGTCAGGCATCCAGAAAGAGGAGAAGAAAGAAGGGAATTCAGAGAGAGGAGAAAACAGAAGAGATTCCAGAGAAAGTAGAGTGCAGAAGGGCATCCAGAGAGAGGAGAAGACAGAAGGGCATCCGGAGATAGGAGAGAATAGAAGGGCATCCAAAAAAGGAGAGAACAGAAGGGCATCAAGAGAGAGGAGAAGACGGAAGGGTATCCAGAGAGAGGAGAGGATACAAGGGCATCCAGAGACAGGAGAGAGCAGAAGGGCATACTGAGAGAGGAGAAGACATTAGGGCATCCAGAGAGAGGAGAGAACAGAAGAGAATCCAGAGAGAGGAGAGACCAGAAGGACATCCAGAGAGAGGAGAAGACAGAAGGGAAGCCAAAGAGATGAGAAAACAGATGGGCATAAGAAGAGAGGAGAGACAGAAGGCCATCCAGAGGGAGGAGAAGACAGAAGGGCATCCAGAGAGAGGAGAGGGAAGAAGGGAATCCTGGAGCACAAAGGGCATCCAGAGAAAGGAGAAGACAGAAGGGCATACAAAGAGAGAAGAGGACAGAAGGGCATTCAGAGAGAGGAGAAGACAGAAGGGCATCCGGAAAGAGGAGAGAACAGAAGGGCATCCAGAGAGAGGAGAGGACAGAAGGGCATCCAGAGAGAGGAGAGCAAAGAAGGGCATCCAGAGAGATGAGAGAACAGAGAGGCATCCAGGAGAATAGAGGACAGAAGGGAATATAAAGAGAGGCGAGAAGAGAAGGGCAGCCAGGGAGAGGAGAATACAACAAGGGAATCCAGAGAGAGGAGAGAAAAGAAGGGCATCCAGAGAGAGGAGAGGACAGAAGGGCATCCAAAGAGAAAAGAAAACAGAAGGGCATCCAGAGAGAGGAGTGTGAAAATGGCATCCAGAGAGAGGAGAGGACAGAAGGGATAAGGAGAGAGGAGAGAACAGAAGGGCATCCAGAGAGAGAAGAAGACAGAAACACATCTACAGGGAGGGGAGAACAGAAGGGCATCCAGAGCGCAGAGAAGACAGAAGTGAATCCAGGGAGAGTAGAGAAAAAAACTGTATCCGGAGAATGGAGAAAACAGAAGAACATCCATATATAAGAGAGAATAGAGGACAGAAGGGAATCTAGAGAGAGGAGAGAAGAGAAGGGAATCCAGCGATAGGAGAAGACAAAAAAGGAATCCAGAGAGAGGAGAGAAAGAAGATCATCCAGAGATAGAAGAGAACATAAGGGCATCCAGAGAGAATAGAAGACAGAAGGGCAAGTAAAGAGAGTAGAGAACAGCAAGGTATCCAGAAAGAGAAGAAGACAGAAGGGCATCGGGAGATAGGAGAAGACAGAAGGGCTTCCAGCGAGAGGAGTTGACAGAATGGCCTCCAGAGAGAAGAGAGAAAAGAAGGGTATCCAGAGAGAGGAGACTGAAGAAGGACATCAAGAGAGAGGAGAGGACAGAAAGGATCCAGAGAGAGGAGGGAAAAGAAAGCCATCCAGAGTGAGGAGAAGACAGAAGGGCATCTATGGAGAGCAGAGGTAAGAAGGGCATCCACAGACATGAAGAGAATAGAAGGGCATCGAGAGAGGAGAAGACAGAAACTCATCCACAGAGAGGAGAGGACAGAAGGGCATCCAGAGAGAGGAGAGCACAGAAGGGCAACCAGAGAGATGAGAGAACAGAGAGGCATACAGAGAGAATAGAAGACAGAAGGGCATCTAGAGAGAGGAGAGAAGAGAAGGGCATACAGCGAGAGGAGAAGAAAAAAAGGGAATCCAGAGAGAAGAGAGAACAGAAGGGCATCCAGAGAGGAGAGGAGAGAAGGGCATCCAGAGAGAGGAGAGAACAGACGGGCATCCTGAGAGAGGAGTGTGAAGAAGGGCATCCAGAGAGAGGAGAGGACAGAAGGGATCCAGAGAAAGGAGAGAACAGAAAGCCATCCAGATAGAGGAGAAGACAGAAGAGCATCCATGGAGTGGAGTGGACAGAAGGGCATCCAGATAGAGGAAAGAACAGAAGGGCATCCAGAGAGAGGAGAAGACAGAAACACATCTACAGGGAGGGGAGAACTGAAGGGCATCAAGTGCGCAGAGAAGACAGAAGTGCATTAAGGGAGAGTAGTGAATAGAACGGTATCCAGAGAGCAGAGAAGACAGAAGAATATCCAGAGATAGGAGAGAATATAAGGGCATTAAGAGAGAATAGAGAACAGAAGGGCATGAAGAGAGAGTAGTGAACAGAAAGTTATCCATAAAGAGGAGAAGACAGAAGGGCATCCAGTGAGAGGATATGACAGAAGGGCATCCACAGAAAAGAGTAAAGAAGCCATACAGAGAGATTAGAAGACAGAAGGCCAAAAGTAAAGAAGGCATTACAGATAGAGGAGAAGACACAAGGGCATCTAGATAGAGGAGAGAAGAGAATGGCATCTAGAGAGAAGAGAGAACAGAAGGGCATCCAGAGAAGGGGAAGACTGAGCCAATCCAGAGAGAGAAGCAAACAAAATGGCATTTGGAGTAAGGAGATGACAGAAGGGCATCCAGAGAGAAGAGAGGATAGAACAGCATCCAGACAGAGGAGAACCAGAAGGGAATTCAGAGAGAGGAGAGAAAAGAAGGGCATCAAGAGAGAGGAGAGAGCAGAAGGGTATGAAGAGAGAGGAGAAGAGATAAGGGCATCTGGAGAGAGGAGAGAACAGAAGGGCATCCAGAGAGAGGAGAGAACAGAAGGGTATCAAGAAAGAGCAGAGAACAGAAGGGCATCAAGAGAGAGGAGAAGATTGAAGGGAATATAGAGAGTGGATAGAACAGAAGAGCATCCAGAGAGGGGAGAGTGCAGAAGGGCATCCTGGGAAAGGAGAAGACAGTAGGGCATCTGCAGAGAGGAGAGAACAGAAGAGCATCCAGAGAGAGGAGAGGACAGAAGGGCATCCAGAGGGAGGAGAAGACAGAAGGGCATCCAGAGAGAGGAGAGGGAAGAAAGGAATCCCGGGAGAGGAGAGAACAAAGGACATACAAAGAGAGGAGGAGACTGAAGGGCATCCAAAGTGAGGAGAGGACTGAAGGGCATTCAGAGAGAGGAGAAGAAAGCACGTCATCCAGAGAGAGGAGAGAACAGAAGGGCATCAAGACAGAGGAGAAGACACAATGGAATCGAGAGAGGAGAGAACAGAAGGACATCCAGGGAGAGGAGAGAGCCGAAGAGCATCAAGAGAGAGGAGAAGACTGAAGGGCATCCGGAGAGAGGAGAGAACAGAAGGGCATCCAGAAAAAGGAGAGAGCAGAAGGGCATCCAGAGATAGGAGAAAATAGAATTTAATCTACAGAGTGGAGACAACAGAAGGGCATCCAGAGAGAGGAGAGTGCAGAAGGGCATCTAGAGAGAAGAGAAGACAGTAGGACATCTGGAGAGAGGAGAGAACAGAAGGGCATCCAGAGAGAGGAGAGAGCAGAAGGGCATCCAGATAGAGGAGAAGACAGAATGTCATCCAGAGAGAGGAGAGAACAGAAGGTCATCCAAAAAAGGGAGAAGAAAGAAGGGAAGCTGGAGAGACGAGAGAACAGAAGGGCATAGGTAGAGAGGAGAAGACAGAAGGGCATCCAGAGAAAGGAGAGAAAACAAAGGCATGCAGATGGAGGAGAACATAGAAACACATCCACAGAGAGGGGAGAACAGAAGGGCATTCAGAGAACAGAGAAGACAGAAGTGCATGCATGGAGAGTAGAGAATAGAATGGTATCCAGAGAGCAGAGAAGACAGAAGAACATCCAGAGAGAGGAGAGAACATAAGGGCATCCAGAGAGAGGAGAGAGCAGAAGGGCATCTAGATAGAAGAGAAGACAGTAGGACATCTGAAGAGAGGAGAGAACAGAAGGGCATCCAGAGAGAGGAGAGAACAGAAGGGCATCCAGAGAGAGGAGAGAACAAAAAAACATGTAGAGAGGGCAGAAAACAGAAAGGTATCCAGAAAGAGGAGAAGACAGAAGGGGATCAGGCATTAGGAGCAGACAGAAGGGCATCCAGAGAGAGGAGAGGACAGAATGGCCTCCAGAGAGAAGAGAGAAAAGAAGGTCATCCAGAGAGAGGAGAGGGCAGAAGGGCATCCACAGAAAAGAGTAAAGAAGGCCCTATATAAAGAGAAGACAGAAGGGCATATAGATAGAGGAGAGAACAGAAGGGATCCAGCGAGGGGAGAAGACACGAGGGCTATCAGAGAGAAGGGTGAACAGACGGGCGTCCAGAAAAAGGAGAAGAGAGAAAGAATCTAGATGGAGAAGAGGACAGATGGGCATCCTGAGTGAGGAGACAACAGAAGGCCATTGAGAGAGAGGAGAGAACAGAAGAGCATCCAGAGAGAGGAGAAGACAGAAGGGAATCCAGAGAGATGAAAGAACAAAAGGGCAACTAGGGTGAGAAGAGGACACAATGGCATCCAGAGAGAGGAGAGAACAGAAGGGCATCCAGAGAGAGGATAGAATAGAAGGGTATCCAGAGAGAGGAGAGGACAAAAGGGCATCCAGAGAGAGGAGAGAACAGAAGGGCACTCAGAGAAAGGAGAAGACTGAAGGCCATCTAGAGAGAGGAGAGTACAGAAGGACATCATGGAGGAGATAAGAGAAGCGCATCCAGAGAGATGAGAGAACAGGAGAAAATCCAGAAAGAGTAGAGAACAGAAGCCCATACAGAGAGAGCAGAAGAGTGAAGGACATCCAAAGAGAGAAGAGGACTGAAGGGTATTTAGAGAGAGGAGAACACAGAAGGACATCTAAAGAGAGGAGAAGACAGATGGGTATCCAGAGAGAGGAGAGAACAGAAGGGTATCAGAGAGAGGAGAGATCAGAAGGGCATCAGGAGAGAGGAGAAGACAGAAGGGCATCCGGAGAAAGCAGTGAAGAGAAGCGCATCCAGAAAAAGGAGAGAGCAGAAGTCCATCCAGAGAGAGGAGAAGATAGAATGGAATCTACAGAGCGAGGAGACAACAGAAGGGCATCCAGAGAGAGGAGAGAGCAGAAAGGCATCCAGAGAGATGAGAAGACAGTAGGACATCTGGAGAGAGGAGAGAACAGAAGGGCATCCAGAGAGAGGAGAGTGCAGAAGGGCATCCAGAGAGAGGAGAAGACAGAAACACATCTACAGGGAGGGGAGAACAGAAGTGCATCCAGAGCGCAGAGAAGACAGAAGTGCATCCAGGGAGAGTAGAGAAAAGAACTGTATCCGGAGAATGGAGAAAACAGAAGAACATCCATATATAGGAGAGAATAGAGGACAGAAAGGAATCTAGAGAGAGGAGAGAAGAGAAGGGAATCCAGCGATAGGAGAAAACAAAAAAAGAATCCAGAGAGAGGAGAGAAAGAAGATCATCCAGAGATAGAAGAGAACATAAGGGCATCCAGAGAGAATATAAGACAGAAGGGCAAGTAGAGAGAGTAGAGAACAGCAAGGTATCCAGAAAGAGAAGAAGACAGAAGGGCATCGGGAGATAGGAGAAGACAGAAGGGCTTCCAGAGAGAGGAGATGACAGAATGGCCTCCAGAGAGAAGAGAGAAAAGAAGGGTATCCAGAGAGAGGAGACTGAAGAAGGACATCAAGAGAGAGGAGAGGACAGAAGGGATCCAGAGAGAGGAGAGAAAAGAAAGCCATCCAGAGTGAGGAGAAGACAGAAGGGCATCTATGGAGAGCAGAGGTCAGAAGGGCATCCACAGACATGAAGAGAATAGAAGGGCATCGAGAGAGGAGAAGACAGAAACTCATCCACAGAGAGGGGAGAACAGAAGGGCATTCAGAGAGCTGAGAATACAGAAAGGCATCCAGAGAGGAGAGGAGAGAAGGGCATCCAGAGAGAGGAGACAACAGAAGGGCATCCAGAGAGAGGAGAGTGAAGAAGGGCATCCGGAGAGAGGAGAAGACAGAAGGTCATCGGGAGAGAGGAGAGAACAGAAGGGCACTCAGAGAAAGGAGAAGACAGAAGGCCATCCAGAGAGAGGAGAGAACAGAAGGGCATCCAGAGAGAGGAGAGTGCAGAAGGGCATCAAGAAACAGGAGAAGACAGAAAGGAAGCCAGAGAGATGAGGGAACAGAGGGGCATAGGTAGAGAGGAGAAGACAGAAGGGCATCCATAGAGAGGAGAGTAAAAAAGGGCATCCAGAGAGAGGAAAAGACAGAAACACATTCACAGAGAGGGGAGAACAGAAGGGCATGCAGAGAGCAGAGAAGACATAAGTGCATGCACAGAGAGTAGAGAATAGAACGGTATCCAGAGAGCGGAGAAGGCAGACGAACATACAGAGAGAGGAGAGAACATAAGGGCATCCAGGGAGAATAGAGAATAGAAGGGCATGTAGAGAGGGCAGAGAACAGAAGGGTATCCAGAAAGAGGAGAAGCCAGAAAGGGATCAGGAGTTAGGAGCAGACAGAAGGGCATCCAGAGAGAGGAGAAGACAGAAGGGCATCTAGATAGAGGAGAGAACAGAAGGGCATCTAGAGAGAAGAGAGAACAGAAGAGCATCCAGAGAGGGGAGAAGACAGGAGGGCTACCAGAGAGAGGGGAGAACAGAAGGGCATCCAGAAAGAGGAGAAGAGAGAAGGAATCTAGATGGAGAAGAGGACAGACGGGCATCCCGTGAGAGGAGACAACAGAAGGCCTTCGAGGGATAGAAAAGAACAGAAGGTCATCCAGAGAGAGGAGAAGACAGAAGGGAATCCAGAGAGTGGAAAGAACAAAAGGGCATCTAGAGAGAGAAGAGGACGAGGACACAACGGCATCCAGAGAGAGGAGAGAAAAGAAGGGCATCCAGAGAGAGGATAGAACAGAAGGGTATCCAGAGAGAGGAGAGGACAAAAGGGCATCCAGAGAGAGGACTGAACAGAAAGGCAACACGAAAAAGGAGAAGACAGAAGGGCATCCAGAGAGAGGAGAGGACAGAAGGACATCCCGGAGGAGAGAACAGAAGTGCATCCAGAGAGATGAGAGAACAGGAGAAAATCCAGAAAGAGGAGAGAACAGAAGCCCATCCAGAGAGAGCAGAAGAGTGAAGGACATCCAAAGAGATAAGAGGACTGTAGGGCATTTGGAGAGAGGAGAACACAGAAGGGCATCTAGAGAGAGGAGAAGACAGAAGGGTATCTAGAGTGGGGATAAAATTGACACAAATCCAGAGACAGGAGTAGACAGAAGGGCATCAGAAGAGACAAGAGAGCAGAAGGGCATAGGGAGAGAGGAGAAGACAGAAGGGCATCCAGATAGAGTAGAGCACAGAAGGACATCCAGAGATACGAGAGAACAGAGAGGCATCCAGGGAGAATAGAGGACAGAAGGGCATCTATATAGAGGAGAGAAGAGACGGGCATCCAGCGAGAAGAGAAGACAAAAAGGGAATCCAGAGAGAGGAGAGAACAGAAGTGCATCCAGAGAGAGAAGAGGACAGAAGGGCATCAAGAGATAGGAGAGGACAGAATGGCATCCTGAGAGAGGAATGGGAAGAAGGGCATAAAGATAGAGGAGAGGTCAGAAGGGATCCAGAGAGATGAGAGAACAGAAAGCCACAGA
This sequence comes from Arvicanthis niloticus, assembly GCF_011762505.2. Classification (NCBI taxonomy): domain Eukaryota; kingdom Metazoa; phylum Chordata; class Mammalia; order Rodentia; family Muridae; genus Arvicanthis; species Arvicanthis niloticus. The sequence goes on along the minus strand of NW_023045536.1, from coordinate 1,549 downwards.
AAGAGGAGAAGACAGAAGGTCATCCATGGAGAGGAGAGGACAGAAGGACATACAGAGAGAGAAGAGAACAGAAGGGCATCCAGAGAGAGGAGAAGACAGAAACACATCTACAGAAAGGGGAGAACTTAAGGGTATCCAGAGGGAGGAGAAGACAGAAGTGAATCCAGGTAGAGTAGAGTATAGAACGGTATCCAGAGAGAGGAGAAGACAGAAGAACATCCAGAGAAAGAAGAGACCATAAGGGCATCCAGAGAGAATAGAGGACAGAATGGCATGTAGAAAGAGTAGAGAACAGAAAGGTATCCAGAAAGAGGAAAAGACAGAAAGGCATCCAGAGATAAAAGAGGTAATAAGGGCATCCACAGAAAAGAGTAAAGAAGGCTTTACAGAGAGAGGAGAAGACAGAAGGGCATCTAGATGGAGGAGAGAACAGAAGGGCATCTAGAGAGAAGAGAGAACAGAAGGGCATCCAGAGAAGGGGAAGACAGAGCGAATCAAGAGAGAGAAGAGAACAGAAGAGCATTTGGAGTGAGGAGAAGACAGAAGGGCATTAAGAGAGAGGAGAGGATACAACTGCATCCAGAGAGAGGAGATGACAGAAGAAAATCCAGAGAGAGGAGAGAACAAAAGGGCATCCAGAGAGGAGAGAGCAGAAGGGCATCCATTTAGAGGAGAAGTCAGAAGCACATCCGGAGAGAGGAGAGAACAGAAGGGCATCCATAAAGAGGAGAGAACAGAAGGGCATCAAGAGAGAGGAGTAGACCGAAGTGAATCCAGAGAGAGGATAGAACAGAAGGGCATCCAGAGAGAGGAGAGGGCAGAAGGGCATCCTGAAAAAGGTTAAAAGAGTAGGGCATCCGGAGAGAGGAGAGAACAGAAGAGCTTCCAGAGAGAGGAGAGTACAGAAGGGCATCAAGTGGGAGGAGAAGACAGAAGGGCATCCAGAGAGAGGAGAGGGAAGAAGGGCATCCAGAGAGACGAGAGAACAAAGGACATCCAAAGAGAGGAGAAGACTGAAAGGCATCCATAGAGAGGAGTGGACAGAAGGGCATTAAGAGAGAGTAGAAGACAGAACAGTATTCAGAAAGAGGAGAGAACAGAAGGGCATCCAGAGAGAGTAGAGAACAGAAAAGCATCCAGAGAGAGAAGACAGAAGGTCATCCGGAGAGAGCAGAGAACCGAAGGTCATCCAGAAAAAGGAGAAGACAGAAGGGAAGCCGGAGAGACAAGAGAACAGAAGGACATAGGTAGAGAGGAGAAGACAGAAGGGCATCCAGAGGGAGGAGAGAAAAGAAGGCCATCCAGAGAGAGGAGAAGACAGAAACACATCCACAGAGAGGGGAGAACAGAAGGACATCCTTAAAGCAGAGGAGACAGAAGGGAATCTAGGGAGAATAGAGAATAGAACGGTATACAGAGAGCGGAGAAGAGAGAAGAACATCCAGAGAGAGGAGAGAACATAGGGGCATCTATAGAGAATAGAGAATAGAAAGGCATGTAGAGAGGGCAGAGAACAGAAGGGTATCCAGAAAGAGGAGAAAACAGAAGG
>NW_023045535.1:0-27183 GCF_011762505.2 Arvicanthis niloticus | reverse complement strand
AAAGAAAAATAGGGAATCCAGAAAGCAGAGAGAACAGAAGTGCATCCAGAGAGGAGAAGACATTAAGGCATCCAGAGAGAGGAGAAGAGAGAAGACATCCAATGGAGAAGAGGCCCGACGGGCATCCTGAGTGAAGAGAGTACAGAAGGCATTCAGGGAGAGAAGGGAACAGAAAGGCATCCAGAGAGAAGAGAGGACAGAAGTGCATCGAAAGAGAGCAGAGAACAAAAGGGCATCCAGAAAGAGGAGAAGATAGAAGGGCATAGGAGGATAGGATAAGACAGAAGTGCATCCAGAGAGAAGAGAGCAAAGATGGGCATCCACATAAAATAGTAGAGAAGGCAATACAGAGAGAGGAGAAGATAGAAGGGAGTCTAAAGAGAGGAGAGAACAGAAGGGCATTCGGAGATAGAGGAGAATACAGTAGGGCCTACAGAGAGGAGAGGACAGAAGGGCATCGATAAAGAGAAGAGAACAGAAGGGCATCGAGGGAGAGGACAGAACAGAAGGGTATCCAGAGAGAAGAGGACAAAAGGGCATCCAGAGAGAGGAGAGATCAGAAGGGCATCCAGAGAAGGAGAAGACATAAGCGAATCCAAGAGAGGAGTGAATAGAAGTGCATTCGGAGAAAGAAGTGAACAGAAAGGCATTGGGAAAGAGGAGAAGACAGAAGGTCATCCAGAAGGAGGAGAGCAAAGAAGGGCATCCACACAAAATAGTACAGAAGGCAATACAGAGGGAGGAGAATACAGAAGGGCATCCAGACAAAAGAAAAAAATAGGGAATCCAGAAAGAGGAGAGAGCAGAAGTGCATCCAGAGGGAGGAGAAGACAGAAGGGCATCCAGAGAGAGGAGAAGAGAAAAGGGCATCCACATAAAATAGTACAGAAGGCCATACAGAGAGAGGAGCAAACAGAAGGGCATCTAGATAGAGGAGAGAACAGAAGGGCATCCAGAAAGAGGAGAGAACAGAAGGGCATTGAGAGAAGGAGAAGACAGAAGCGAATCCAAAGAGAGGAGAGAACAAAAGGGCATCCAGAGAGAGGAGAGAGCAGAAGATCATCCAGAGAGTGGAGAAAACAAAAGAAAATCCAGAGAGAGCAGAGAACAGAAGGGCATCGTGAGATAGGAGAAGACAGAATGCCATCCAGAGAGAGGAGAGCAAAGAAGGACAACCACATAAAATAGTACAGAAGGCCATACAGATGGAGGAGAGGACAGAAGGGAATCAAAAGAGAGGAGAGAACAGAACGGCATAGGGAGAGAGGAGAAGACAGAAGGGCCTCCAGAGAGGAGAGGACAGAAGGCATTCAGGGAGAGAAGAGAACAGAAGGGCATCCAGAGAGAAGAGAGGGCAGAAGGGCATCTATAGAGAGCAGAGAACAGAAGGGCATCCAGAAAGAGGAATACACAGAAAGGCATCAGGAGATAGGAGAAGACACAAGGGCATCCAGATATAGAAGAGGAAAGAAGGGCATCCACATAAAATAGTACAGAAGGCCATACACAAATAGGAGAAAACAGAAGGGCATCTAGATAAAGGAGAGGATAGAAGGGCATCCAGAAATGGGAGAGAACAGAAGGGCATCCAGAGAAAAAGAAGACAGAAGAGAATCAAGAGAGAGGAGAGAACAGAAGTGCATTCGGAGAGAGGAGGGAACAGAAGGGCATCGGGAGAGAGTAGAAGACAGAAGGTTATCCAGAGGGAGGAGAGCAAAGAAGAGCATCCACATAAAATGGTACAGAAGGCCATACAGAGAGAGGAGAAGACAGAAGGGCATCCAGAGATAGGGAAAAAATAGGGAATCCAGAAAGAGGAGATAACAGAAGTGCATCCATAGAGAGGAGAAGACAGAAAGGCATCCAGAAAGAGGAGAAGTGATAAGGCATCCAGATGGATAAGAGTACTGAAGGGTATCTTGAGAGAGGAGAGGACAGAAATCATTCATGGAGAGAAGAGAACAAAAGACCATACAGAGAGAGTAGAAATCAGAAGGGCATCTAGATAGAGGAGAGAAAAGAAGGGCATCCAGAAAGAGGAGAGAAGAGAAGGGCATCCAGAGAAGGAGAAGACAGATGCGAATCCAGAGAGAGGGAAGAAAAGAAGGGCATTCAGAGAGAGGAGAATACAGGGCATTGGGAGAGAGGAAAAGACAGAAGGTCATCCAGTGGGAGAGAGCAACGATAGGCATCCACATAAAATAGTACAGAAGGCGATACAGAAAGAGGAGAAGATAGAAGTGCATTCAGAGAGAGGAGAAGACAGAAGGGTATCCAGAGAGAAGAGAAGAGAGAAGGCATCTAGATGGAGAAGAGGACCAATGGGCATCCTGAGAGAGGAGAGTACAGAAGGCATTCAGGAAGAGAAGAGAACAGAAGGGTATCCAGAGAGAAGAGAGGACAGAATGGCATCTAAAGAGAGCAGAGAACAGAAGGACATCCAGAAAGAGGAGAAGACAGAAGGGCATCGGGAGATAGGAGAAGACAGAATTGCATCCAGAGAGAGGAGAGCAAATAATTGCATCCTCAGAAAATAGTACAGAAGGCCATACAGATAGATGAGAAGACAGAAGGAATCCAAAGAAAGGAGAGAACAGAAGGGCATTCAGCAAGAGGAGAAGACAGTAGGGCCTCCAGAGAGCAGAGTACAGAAGGGCATCGATAAAGAGAAGAGAACAGAAGGGCATCCAGGGAGAGGAAAGAACAGAAGGTCATCCAGAGAGAAGAGGACAGAATGGCATCCAGAGAGAGGAGAGAACAGAAGGGCATCCAGAGAAGGAGAAGACATAAGCGAATCCAGAGAGAAGAGTGAACAGAAGTGCATTCAGAGAAAGAAGAGAACAGAAAGGCATCAGGAGAGAGGAGAAGACAGAAGGTCATCCAGAGGGAGGAGAGCAAAGAAGGGCATCCACACAAAATAGTACAGAAGGCCATACAGAGGGAGGAGAAGACAGAAGGGCATCCATATAAAAGAAAAGAAAAATAGTGAATAAAGAAAAAGGAGAGAGCATCCAGAGGGAGGAGAATAAAGAAGGGCATCCAGAGAGAGGAGAAGAGAAAAGGCATTCAATGGAGAAGAGGAGCGATGGGCATCCTGAGAGAAGAGAGGACAGAAGGCATTCAGGGAGAGAAGAGAACAGAAGGGCATCCAGAAAGAAGAGAGGACAGAAGGGCGTCTAAAGAGAGCAGAGAACAGAAGGTCATCCAGAAAGAGGAGAAGACAGAAGGGCATCGGTAGATAGGAGAAGACAGTAGGGCATTCCAATAGAGGAGCGGATAGAATGGCATCCAGAGAGAGGAGAAGACAGAAGAGAATCCAGAGAGAGGAGAGGACAGAAGGGCATCCAGAGAGAGGAGAGACCAGAAGGGCATCCAGAGAGAGGAGAAGACAGAAGGGCATCCAGAGAGGAGAGAATGAAGAGCATCCAGAAAAAGGAGAGAACAGAAGGTCATCAAGAGAGAGGAGAAGACAGAAGGGAAGCCAGAGAGAAGAGAGAACAGAAGGGCATCCAGAGAGAGAGGTGAGTGTAGAAGGGTATACAGATAGGAGAGAAGACCGTAGGGCATCCGGAGAGAGGAGAGAATAGATGGAAATCCAGAGAGAGGAGAGAGCAGAAGGGCATCCAGAGAGAAGAGAGGACAGAAGGGCATCTAGAGAGAGCAGAGAACAGAAGGGCATCCAGAAAGAGGAGAAGATAGAAGGGCATCAGGTGATAGGAGAAGACACAAGGGCATCCAGATATAGAAGAGGAAAGAAGGGCATCCACATAAAATAGTACAAAAGGCCATTTAGAGAGACGAGAAAACAGAAGGGCATCTGGATAGAAGAGAGGACAGAAGGGCATCCAGAAATAGGATAGAACAGAAGGGCATCCAGAGAAGGAGAAGACAGAAGCGATTCAAGAGAGAGGAGAAAACAGAAGGGCATTCAGAGAGAGGAGAGAACAGAAGGACATTGGGAGAGAGTAGAAGACAGTAAGTTATCCAGAGGGAGGAGAGCAAAGAAGGGCATCCACATAAAATGGTACAGAAGGCCATACAGAGAGAGGAGAAGACAGAAGGGCATCCAGAGAGAGGAAAAAAATAGGGAATCCAGAAAGAGGAGATAACAGAAGTGCATCCATAGAGAGGAGAAGACAGAAAGGCATCCAGAAAGAGGAGAAGAGATAAGTCATCCAGATGGATAAGAGTACTGAAGGGTATCTTGAGAGAGGAGAGGACAGAAATCATTCATGGGGAGAAGAGAACAGAAGGCCATACAGAGAGAGTAGAATACAGAAGGGCATCTAGATAGAGGAGAGAACAGAAGGGCATCCAGAAAGAGGAGAGAAGAGAAGAGGATCCAGAGAAGGAGAAGACAGATGCGAATCCAGAGAGAGGGATAAAAGAAGGGCATTCGGAGAGAGGAAAAGACAGAAGGTCTTCCAGTAGGAGGAGAGCAACGATAGGCATCCACATAAAATAGAACAGAAGGCCATACAGAAAGAGAAGACAGAAGTGCATTCAGAGATTGGAGAAGACAGAAGGGCATCCAGATAGAAGAGAAGAGAGAAGGCATCCAGATGGAGAAGAGGACCGATGGGCGTCCTGAGAGAGGAGAGTACAGAAGGGCATCCAGAGAGAAGAGAGGACAGAATGGCTACTAAAGAGAGCAGAGAACAGAAGAGCATCCAGAAAGAGGAGAAGACAGAAGGGCATCGGGAGATAGGAGAAGACAGAAGTGCATCCAGAGAAAGGAGAGCAAAGAAGGGCATCCACATAAAATAGTACAGAAAGACATACAAAGAGAGGAGAAGACAGAAGGGAATCCAAAGAGAGGAGAGAACAGAAGAACATTCGGCAAGAAGAGAAGACAGAAAAGCCTCCAGAGAGGAGAGGACAGAAGGGCATCCATAAAGAGAACAGAACAGAAGGGCATCCAGGGAGAGGACAGAACAGAAGGGCATCCAGAGAAAAGAGGACAAAGGGCATCCAGAGAGAGGAGAGAACAGAAGGGCATCCTGAGAAAGAGAAGACAGAAGCGAATCCAGAGAGAGGAGTGAACAGAAGGGCATTCGGAGAGAGGAGAGAACAAATGGGCATCGGGAGAGAGGAGAAGACAGAAGGTCATCCAGAGAGAGGAGATGACAGAAGGTCATCCACATAAAATAGTACAGAAGGCCATAGAGAGAGAGAGGAGAAGACAGAAGGGCATCCAGATAGATGAAAAGAAAAATAGGGAATCCAGAAAGAGGAGAGAACAGTAGGGCATCCAGAAAGAGGAGAGAACATGTTGGGCCTAACACAAGGTCTAATCTCCATTCTGCCTCCACCCTTCAGGCATGTACACAGGTGGAGGGCACGAACATGCCCTAGAGAGATTTATATACTAATGAGGTACCTGAAGGCCAGAGGTGGAGCCTATTAAACATTCCTCCTCAGCCCTTCTCCCTTCACCCTTCTCCCCTCCCCTTTTAACTCAGGTCGATCCTGGGTTTGAGGGGTATGCATCCAGATCCATCCGCGATCTGCCATGTGAATAAACCAGTTTGGAAACCCAAGGGCTTCCTCGTGTTTTGGGGCTGTGCCGCTATGAGGAACCTTGAGGAGCCAGGGAGAGGCCTTTAGTTAATGAAGAGCCGGGCCCAACTTCCAGCTGGAGAAACCCAGAGCGTTCCCAGCCTCTCACATGGCAGGAGGAACTGCGGGATCCCCAAGCCTTCTTTTTTCCCCCACATCTGGCACCCAACGTGGGGCCTTAGAAGCCACACAACCAAGCAGCTACCGATACTGCTGGAAGGGTAAGCCCCAAACTCTTGAAACAAACAATCTGTTTTTTCCTCCTGTGTTTCAGTTGGAAGCCATCGCACGGATTTAAGTAAGCCAAGGGAGCTTTTGCTACTTCCTGGCCAGGGCCACTCTCTGGTGCTGGTTCAAGGGTTCCCTGGCCTCTGCTTAAATCCCGACAGCCCACAACAGGCGTTGGCAAAGACTCTATCTAGACTCTCTCTAAAACAAAAAGAAATCTGGTGACGCAGCAGCCATTTAAAAGCCATAAGGGCGGCTTCCAGTTCTTAAATCTGCGGGAAGGCTTGGCACTATTGGACCATTGTGGAATCCCCCAAAGCCAATAGGCCAAGGGAACGTTCCCATTGGACAAGGCGTTTCTCCTCTTTTTCTATCATGGGAAACTTCACCTCACGTAAATGTTCACCTCAAGCTAGGCAAATATACTCCTTGCTAAAGACCCATGGGATAAGAATAGGCAAAAAGCAAGCCTCCTTGTTTTGGGAGGAAGTCCTTCAGATAGCACCATGCATGGCAGAGGATAATATTTACAGTCCAGACTCATGAAGCAAAGTAGCTTCCCTTATCAAAAACAGAGATTAAAAAACCCCCTTGTGAGTTTTTGCTGATCTTAGCTGCAATTCGGCAATGTATAAGACCATCGAAAATAGGACAGACTGAGAACAACACAGCTCCTGGCGCCCCTCAGTTAAATGAACCCAAAGACCAAGGTACCAAAAGTCACTTGGTTTCAGACCTTGAGGCCCTTACCCAAATAATAAGAGAAATAAAATCCATATACCCACCCCTCCCCGTTATGCCTTGGAGGAAATGAAACCATGTGCTCCTCCTGTCCCTCCCTCCCCCATCCAAAGGCAAGGCTCCATTAAAATACCAAAGGAGCTTTCCCCTGCCTTCCCTCTTATCTCCCAACCAAAGAGAGATAAGTCCCCTCCCCTTCCTCTTAGCCACAAAAGTAGCAGTCCTTCAAAATCTATAGATAAAACCCAAACTGCTAGAACATTTCCAGTTAATATCCACCCCACTCGAGCTAAACCACTTAATTGGTACACAGTCCAAGCCCCCAACCTAAAAGAACTCAGGCAGGCAGTGATGGAAGATGGCATTCACGCACCGTGGACAAAATCCCTCCTACAGAGCCATATTGTCAATGTTAACACCCCCCAAGATTGGAGAGATATTTGCCATTCTGCCTTTCCTGATCCAACGTTTCTAGAATGGGAGGCATACTATCGTGATGAGTGTCTTCAGCAAGTCAGGAAAAACAGGGAAGGGAAGATGACGCTCCATGGGGTTTTAAAGAACTCTTTGGCCAGGAAGATTTCTCTACTGGGGCACAACAGGCAAGTCAGCCAACAGGCTACTATGACCAGGTCAGCCTCTGTGCCATTCAAGCCTGGAATAGGCTTACTCCACCTCCAGGGTCACAAGACCCTGCCCACTCCCTGCTCTCCCTTCATCAGAAGCCTGGAGAACCTCTAGCTGATTTTATCCTCAGAAGTAAAATGAGCTTAGAAAGAATAATCTCCAACCCCACAGCTAGGGACCTTCTTCTTAAAACCATTGTTTGGGAAGGCATCAAGATAGGTGGATTGTAGCAACCAGAGAAATAGGAACCCCATCAAATCAGGTTGCATTCATAAGTCCGGCATTTGTGGCAGCAATAAAAACAGAAAAATCTGCCTCAAATGTGGGGAGACAAGACATTGGAAAGATGAATGCCCTACAACCTGCCATCTTCCGGGCCAGGAGACCCAGCAAGATCTCGAGTTCGCGTGTCCCCCGCCCCCGAGCCTCCGCCTGCTGCGAGCTGGCCCTGCAGTGATCGCCACCGAGGTACCCGGAGAGAGCGGAGAGGCGGCATGAGCGAGGTGGGTGAGGCCACCACAGGCGGCCTTTTAGGGATGGTAGGATGTTTAGCCCTGTTCCTAGGCCCACTTCCACGTGGTCCACATCTCTAATTAACACAGAGTTGCCCCTTTTTTTATGAAAGAAAAAAGGGTGGGATGTTGGGCCTAAGACAAGGTCTAATCTCCATTCCGCCTCCACCCTTCAGTCATGTACACAGGTGGAGGGCAGGAACAGGCCCTAGAGAGATTAACATACTAATGAGGTACCTGAAGGCCAGAGGTGGAGCAGATTAAACATTCCTCCCCAGCCCCTCCACCCTTCTCCCCTCCCCTTTTAACTCAGGTCAATCCTGGGTTTGAGGGGTATGCATCCAGATCCATCCGCGATCTGCCATGTGAATAAACCAGTTTGGAAACCCAAGGGCTTCCTAGTGTTGGGGCTGTGCCGCTATGAGGAACCGTGAGGAGCAAGGGAGAGGCCTTTAGTTAATGAACAACCGGGTCCAACTTCTAGCTGGAGAAACCCAGAGCGTTCCCAGCCGACTACTCACAGCATGGCAGGAGGAACTGCGGGATCCCCAAGCCTTTTTTTCCCCACAAGAACAGAAGGGCATCCAGAGAGAAGAGAGGACAGAAGGGCATCTAAAGAAAGCAGAGAACAGAAGGGCATCCAGAAAGAGGAGAAGACAGAAGGGCATAGGGAGATAGGAGAAGACAGAAAGGCATCCAGAGAGAGGAGAGCAAAGAAGGGAATCCACATAAAATAGTACAGAAGGCCATACAGAGAGAGGAGAAGAGAGAAGGGAATCCAAAGAGAGGAGAAAACAGAAGGGCATTCGGAAAGAGGAGAAAACAGAAGGGCCTCCAGAGAAAAGAGGACAGAAGGGCATACAAAAAGAGAAGAGAACAGAAGGGCATCCAGGGAGAGGACAGAACAGAAGGGCATCCAGAGAGAAGAGGACAAAAGGGCATCCAGAGAGAGGAGAGAACAGAAGGGCATCCACGGAATGAGAAGACAGAAGCAAATCCAGAGAGAGGAGAGAACAGAAGGGAATTAGTAGAGAGGAGAGACCATATGAGCATTGGGAGAGAGGAGAAGAGAGAAGGTCATCCAGAGAGAGGAGATGACAGAAGGGCATCCAATGAGAGGAAAAAAATAGGGAATCCAGAAAGAGGAGAGAAGAGAATTGCATCCAGAGAGAGGAGAAGACAGAAGAGCATCCAGAGAGAGGAGAGGATAGAATGGCATCCAAAGAGAGGAAAAGACAGAAGGGAATCCAGAGAGCGGAGAGAACAGAAGGGCATGCAGAGAGAAGAGAAACCAGAAAAGCATCCAGAGAGAGGAGAAGACAGAAGGTCATCCGAAGAGAGGAGAGAACAGAAGAGCATCCAGAAAGAGGAGAGAACAGAAGGTCATCAAGAGAGAAGAGAAGACAGAAGGGAATTCAGAGAGAGGAGAGAATAGAAGGGCATCTGAAGAGAGGAGAGAACGAAAGGTCATCAAGAGAGAGGAGAAGACAAAAGAGAATCCAGAGAGAGGAGAGAACAGAAGGGCATCGGGAGATAGGAGAAGACAGAAGGTCATCCAGAGAGAAAAGAGCAAAGAAGGGCATCCACATAAATTATAACAGAAGGCCATACAGAGAGAGGAGAATACAGAAAGAAATCTAGATAGAGGAGAGAACAGTAGGGAATCCAGAAAGACGAGAGAACAGAAGGGCATCCAGAGAAGGAGAAGAAAGAAGTGAATCCAGAGAGAGGAGTGAACAGAAAGGCATTCGAAGAGAGGAGAGAACAGAAGGGCATCTGGAGAGAGGAGAAGACAGAAGGTCCTCCAGAGGGAGGAGAGCAAAGAAGGACATCCATATAAAATAGTACAGAAGGCCATACAGAGAGAGGAAAAGACAGAAGGGCATCCAGAGATAAGAAAAGAAAAATAGGGAATTCAGAAAGAGGAGAAAACAGAAGTGCATCCAGAGAGAGGAGAAAACATTAGGGCATCCAGAGAGAGGAGAAGAGAGAAGGCATCCAATGGAGAAGAGGACCGACGGGCATCCTGAGAGAGGAGAGTAAAGAAGGCATTCAGGGAGAGAAGGGAACAGAAGGTCATCCAGAGAGAAGAGAGGACAGAAAGGCATCTAAAGAGAGCAGAGAACAGAAGGTCATCCAGAAAGAGGAGAAGACAGAAGGGCATCAGAGGATAGGAGAAGACAGAAGTGCATCCAGAGAGAGGACAACAAAGAAAGCATCCACATAAAATAGTACAGAAGGCCATAAAGAGAGAGGAGAAGACACAAGGGAATCCAAAGAGAGGAGAGAACAGAAGGACATTCGGAGAGAGGAGAATACAGTAGGGCCTCCAGAGAGGAGAGGACAGAAGGGCATCCTATAAAGAGAAGAGAACAGAAGGGCATTGAGGGAGAGGACAGAACAGAAGGGAAACCAGAGAGAAGAGGACAAAAGGACATCCAGAGAAAGAGAGAACAAAAGGGCATCCAGAGAAGGAGTAGACAGAAGCGAATCCAGAGAGAGGAGTAGAACAGAAGGGCATTCTGAGAGAGGAGAGAACAGATGGGCATCAGGAGAGAGGTCAAGACAGAAGGTCATCCAGAGAGAGGAGATGACAGAAGGGCATCCAGAGAGAGGAAAAGAAAAATAGGGAATCCAGAAAGAGGAGAGAACAGAAGGGCATCCAGAGAAAGGAGAAGACATAAGGGCATCCAGAGTGAGAAGAAGAGAGAAGGCATTCATATGGAGAAGAAGACAAACGGGCCTCCTGAGAGAGGAGAGTACAGAAGGCCTTCAGGGAGAGAAGAGAACAGAAGGGCATCCAGAGAGAAGAGAGGACAGAAGGGAATCTAAAGAGAGCAGAGAACAGAAGGGCATCCATGAAAGAGGAGAAGACAGAAGGGCATCGGGATATAGGAGAAGACAGAAGTGCATCCAGAGAGAGGAGAGCAAAGAAGGCATCCACATAAAATAGTACAGAAGGCAATACGGAGAGAGAAGAAAGAAGGGAATCCAATGATGGAGAGAACAGAAAGGCCATACGGAGAGAAGAGAAGACAGAAGGGCCTCAAGAGAGGAGAGGACAGAAGGGCATCCATAAAGAGAAGAGAACAGAAAGGCATCCAGGGAGAGGACAGAACAGAAGGACATCCAGAGAGAAGAGGACAAAAGGGCATCCAGAGAGAGGAGAGAACAGAAGGACATCCAGAGAAGGAGAATACAGAAGGGAATTCAGAGAGAGGAGTGAACAGAAGGGCATTCGGAGAGAGAAGAGAACAGAAGGGCATCTGGAGAGAGGAGAAGACAGAAGGGCATCCAGAGAGAGGAGATGACAGAAGGGCATCCAGAGAGAGGAAAAGAAAAATAGGGAATCCAGAAAGAGGAGAGAACAGGAAGTGCATCCAGAGAGAGGAGGAGACAGAAGTGCATCCAGAGAGAGGAGAGGATAGAATGGCTTCTAATGAGAGGAAAAGACAGAAGGGAATCCAGAGAGAGGAGAGAACAGAAGGACATCTAGAGAGAAGAGAGACCAGAAGAGCATCCAGAGAGAGGAGAAAGACAGAAGGTCATCCAGGAGAGAGGAGAGGACTAGAAGAGCATCCAGAAAAAAAGAGAGAACAGAAGGGCATCCAGAGAGAAGGGAAAAGAGAAAGGAAAAGAGAGAAGGGATTCCAGAGAGAGGAGAGAAAAGAAGGGCATCCAGAGAGATGAGAAGACAGAAGGGCATTCGAAGAGAGGAGAGGACAAAAGGGCATCCAGAAAAAGAAGAAGATAGAAGGGGATCCGGAGAGAGGAGAGAACAGAAGGGCATCCAGAAAGAGGAGAGAACAAAAAGAGCATCCAGAAAAATGACAATATAGAAGTGCATCCGGAGAGAGGAGAGAACAGAAGGGCATCCAGAAAGAGGAGAGAACAGAAGGACATCTAGAGAGAGGAGACAACAGAAGGTCATCCATAGAGTGGAGAGAACAGAAGGGCATCCGTAGAAAGGAGAAGATAAAAGGGCAATCGAGAGAGAGGAGAGGACAGAAGGGCATCTGGAGCGACGAGAGAACAGAGGGCATCCTGAGAGAATAGAGGACAGAAGGGCATCTAGAAAAAGGAGAGAAAAGAAGGGCATCCAGAAAGAGGAGAACACAAATAGAGAATCGAGAGTGATGAGAGGACTGAAAGGCATCCAGATAGAGAAGACAGAAGGGCATTCAGAGAGAGGACAAGACAGAAGGGCATCCAGAGAGAGGAGAGAACAGAAGGGCATTCAGATAGTGGAGAAGACAGAAGGGCATCCGGAGAGACGAGAGAACAGAAGGGCATCCAGAGATAGGAGAGAGCAGAAGTGCATCCAGAGAGAGGAGAGAACAGAAGGGCTTCCGAAGAGAGGAGAGGACAGAAGGGCATCCAGAAAAATCAGAAGATAGAAGGGCATTCGGAGAGAGCAGAGAACAGAATGGCATCCAGAAAGAGGAGAGAACAGAAGGGCATCCAGAGAGAGGAGAAGATAGAAGGGCATCCAGAGAGAGGAGAGAACAGAAGGGCATCAAGAAAGAGGAGAGAACAAAAGGGTATCCAGAGAGAGGAGAAAACAGAAGGGAATCCTGATAGAGGATGAGAACAGAAGGTTATTCGGAGAGAGTAAAAGACAGAAGGGTATCCAGAGAGAGGAGTGGACAGTAGGGCATCTGGAAAGACAAGAGAACAGAAGGGCATCCAGAGAGAGGAGAGAGCCAAAGGGCATCCAGAGAGAGAAGAGGACACAAGGGCATCCAGAGAGAGGAGAATACAGAAGGGCATCCAGAGAGAGGAGAGAACAGAAGGGTATCAAGAGAGAGGAGAGGACAAAAGACATCCAGAGAGAGGAGAGAACAGAATGGCATCCAGAGAAAGAAGACAGAAGGGCATCCAGAGAGAGGAGAAGACAAAAGGACATCCGGAGAGAAGAGAGAACAGAATGGCATTCCGAGAGATGATAGAACAGGAGAAAATACAGAAAGAGGAGAGAACAGAAGCCCAACCATGGAGAGCAGAAGACTGAAGGACATTCTGAGAGAGAAGAGGACAGAAGAGCATCCGGATAGTGGAGAAGACAGAAGAACATTGAGAGAGGAGAGGACAGATTTGCATCCAGTGATGTGAAAGAACAGAAAATCTTCTAGAGAGAGGAGAAGACAGAAGGGTATCCAGAGTGTGGAGAAAAATGTCAGGCATCCAGAGAAAGGAGAAGACAGAAGGTCATATAGAGAGAAGAGAACAGTAGAGAATCCAGAAAGAGCAGAGGACAGAAGGGCATTCAGAGAGAGGAGAGAATAGAAGGGCATCCAGCGAGAGGAGAAGGCAGAAGGGCATCCAGAGAGAGGAGAGCACAGAAGGGACATCCCGAGAGTGTTGAGAACAGAAAGGCATCCAGACAGAAGAAAAAACTGAAGAGAATCCAGAAAGAGGAGAGAACAGAAGGGCATCCAGGGAGAGCAGAAGACTGAAGGACATCAAGAGAACAAAGAGGACATAAGGGCATCCATAGAGAGGAGAAGACAGAAGGGTATCCAGGGAGAAGAGAGGACAGAAGGGCATCTAGAGAGAGCAGAGAACAGAAGGACATCCAGAAAGAGGAGTATACAGAAGGACATCCAGACAGAGGGAAAGTCAGAAGGGCATCCAGTGAGAGGAGAGAACAGAAGTGAAAAAAGAGAGAGGAGAATACGGAAGGGCACTCAGAGAGAGGACAGAGCAGAAGGGCATCCAGAGAGAGGAGAAGACAGAAGGGAATCCAAAGAGAGGAGAGAACAGAAGTGCATTCGGAGAGAGGAGAAGACAGAAGGGCATACAGAGTGAGGAGAGGACAGATGGGCATCCAGAGAGAGGAAGAGAACAGAAAGCCATCCAGAGTGAGGAGGAGGCAGAATAGCATCTGGAGAGAGGAGAGAACAGAAGGGTATCCAGAAACAGGAGAAGAGAGAAGGGCATCCAAAGACAGGGGAGGACAGGCTGGGCATCCACAAAAAAGAGAACAGAAGGCCATCCAGTAGGAGGAGAAGACAGAAGGGCATCTGGATAGAGGAAAGAACAGAAGGGTATCTAGAGAGTGGAGAGAACAGAAGGGCACCAAGAGAGAGGGGAAGACAGAAGGGCATACAGAGAGGGGAGAGAATAGAAGTGATTCCAGAGAGAGGAGAAGACAGAAGGGCATTCAGAGAGAAGACAGAGCAGAAGGGTACCCAGAGAGAGGAAAAGACAGAAGGGAATCCAAAGAGAGGAGAAAAAGAAGGGCATCCAGAGAGAAGAGAAGACAGAATGGCATACAGAGAGAGAAGAGGACTGATCGGCATCCAGAGAGAGGAGAGAGCAGAAGGGCTTCCAGGAAGAGGAGCAAAGATAAGGGCATCCATGGAGAGAAGAGGACAAAAGAGCATCCAGAGAGAGGAGAGAAGAGAAGGTCAGCCAGAGAGAGGAGAAGACAAAAAGGAAATCCAGAGAAGAGAGAAGAGAAGGGCATCCAGAGAGAGGAAAAGACAGAAGGGCATACAGAGAGAGGAGAGGACAGATGGGCATCCAGAGAGAGGAGAGAACTGAAAGCCATCCAGAGTGAGTATAAAGCAGAAGGGCATCCAGAGAGAGGAGAGAACAGAAGGGCATTTAGAAAAAGGAGAGAACAGAAGGGCATCCAGAGTGAAAAGAGAACAGAAGGGCATTCAGGGAGAGGAGAGAGCAGAAGGGCATCCAGAGAAAGTAGAGGACAGAAGGGCATCATGAGAGAGGAGAGAACAGAAGGACATCCAGTGAGAGTAGAGAATAGAACGATATCCAGAGAACAGAGAAGACAGAAGGGCATTCAGTGAAATGAGAAGACAGAAGGCCATCCAGAGGAATGAGGGTACAGAAGAGAATCTAGAGAGAGAATAGAACAGTAGGGCATCCAGAGAGTTCATGAGACAGAAGGTCATCCAGAGAGAGGAGACAACAGAAGGTCATACATAGTGACGAAAAGACAGAAGGGCATCCAGAGAGAAGAGAACAGAAGGGCATCCAGATAGAGGAGAGTAAAGAAGGGCATACAGAGAGAGGAGAGAACAGAAGGACATCCAGTGAGTGTAGAGAATAGAACAGTATCCAGAGAGCAGAGAAGACAGAAGGGCATTCAGAGAAAGGAGAAGACAGAAGGGCATCCAGTGAGAGGAGAGAACAGAAAGGCATCAAGAGAGAGGAGAGGACAGAAGGGAATCCAGAGAGAGGAGAGGACAGAAAGGCATCCAGAGAGAGTACAGAACAGAAGTGAATCCAGTGAGAGGAGAAGACAGAAGGGCATTCAGAGAGAGGACAGAGCATTAGGGCATCCAGAGAGAGGAGAAGATTGAAGGGAATCGAAAGAGAGGAGATAATAAAAGGGCATCCCGAAAAAGGAGAGAACAGAAGGGCATCCATAGAGAGGAGAGGACAGAAGGGCATCCACAGAGAGGGGAGAACAGAAGAGCATCGAAGGAGAGGATAGAACAGAAGGGCATCCAGAGAGAGGAGAAGACAGAAGGGCTTCCAGAGAGAGGAAAGGACACAAGAACATCCAGAGTGATGAGAGAACAGAAGATCTTCCATAGAGAGGAGAGAACAGAAGGGCATGCAGAGAGATAAGCAAAGAGAAGATCATCCAGAGAGAGAAGAGAAGGGCATCCAGAGATATGACACAACAGAAGGGATCCAGAGAGAACAGAGAACAGAAAGCCATTCAGAGAAAGGAGAGGACAGAAGGACATCCAGAGAGAGGAGATGACAGAAGGGCATCCATGAAGAGGAGGGTCAGAAGGGCATCCACAGAGAGGAGAGAACAGACGGGAATCCAGAGAGCAGAGAAGACAGAAGGGCATCAAGAGAAAGGAGAAGACAGAAGGGCATCCAGTGAGAGGAGACAACAGAAAGGCATCAAGAGAGAGGAGAAGACAGATGGGCATCAGGTTAGAGGAGAGAACTGAAGGGAATCCAGAGATAGGAGACAAGAGAAGGTCATCCAGAGTGAGGAGAAGACAGAAGGGCATCCAGAGAGAGGAGACAAGTGAAGGTCATCCAGAGGGAGGAGAAGACTGAAGGTCATCCAGAGAGAGAAGAGGACAGAAGGGCTTCTGGTGAGAGGAGAGCACAGAAGGCCATCCAGCAAGAGGAGAGAAAAGAAGGGAATCCAGAGAATGGAGAGAACAGAAGAGCATCAGAAGAGAGGAGAAGACAGAAGGGCATCCAGAGAGAAGAGAGGACAGAAGGGCATCCATGGAGAAGAGAAGATAGAAGGGTATCCAGAGAGAGGAGAGGACACAAGGGCATCCAGAGAGATGAGAGAACAGAAGATCATCCAGAGAGAGAAGAGATCAGAAGAGCATCCATATAGAAGACAGGACAGAAGAGCATCCAGAGAGAAGAATGGACATAAGGGCATCCAGAGAGAGAAGATGACACAAGGGCATCCAGATAGAGGAGAGAACAGAAAGGCATACAGAGAAAAAAGAGAACAGAAGGGTATCCTGAGAGAGGATAGGAGAAAAGGGCATCAAGGGAAAGAAGAGAACAGAAGGGTATCCAAAGAAAAAAGAAGACAGAAGGGCATACAGAGAGAGTAGAGGACAGAAAAAAATCTGGAGAGGAGAACAGAAGGGCATCCAGAGAGAAGAGAAGACAGAATGGCATCAAGAGAGATGAGAAAACAGAAGGCCATCCAGCGAGAGGAGAGATCAGAAGGGCATCGAGATAAATTAGAAGTCTGAAGGGAATCCAGAGAGAGGAGAGTACAGAAGGGCCTACATAGAAAGGAGAGAACAGAAGGGCATTCAGAGAGTGGAGAAAACAGAAGGGCATCCAGAGAGAGGAGAGGACATATGTGCATCTGGATAGAGGATAGAACAGAAGGGCATCAAGAGAGAGGATAGAACAGAAGGGCATCCAGAAAGAGGATAGGACAGGGAACATACTGAGACAGGAGTAGACATAATGGCATCCCGAGAGAGGATATGACAGAACAGAGTAAATAAGGGCCTTCAGAGAGACAAGCGAACAGAAGGGCATCCAGAGAGAGGAGAAGACTGAAGGGCATCCAAAGAGAGGAGAGATCAGAAGGGAATTCAGAGAGAGGAAAGAAAGAAGGGCATACAGAGTGAGGAGAAAACAGAAGGGTATCCAGAAAGATGAGATTACAGGAGAGCATCTATAGTGAGAAGAGAACAGAAGGGCATCCAGAGAGAGGAGAAGACAGAAGGGTGTCCAGAGAGAGGAGAGTAAAGAAGGTCATACAGAGAGAGGAGAGAACAGAAGGGCATCTAAAAAGAGGAGAGGACAGAATGGCATCCACAGAGAAGGGAGAAGAGACGAACAGCAAGAGAGAGGAGAAAACAGAAAGGCATCTACAGAGGAGAGAAAAGAAGTACATCCAGAGAGAGGAGAAGACAGAAGGCATCAAGTGAGAGAGGAAATTACAGAAGGGCATCCAGAGAGAGGAAAAGGCAGAAGGGCATCCAGAGGAAGAAGAGGAGAGAAAGGCATGTAGAGAGAGGAGAAGAGAGAAGGGCATCCAGAGAGAGGAGAGTGAAGAAGGTCTTACAGAGAAAAAAGAGAACAGAAGGGCATCCAGAAAGAGGAGAGGACAGAAGGGCATCCACAGAGAGGGGAGAACAGAAGAGCATCAAGAGAGAGGAGAAAACAGAAGGGCATCTAGAGAGGAGAGAAAAGAAGTACATCCAGAGAGAGGAGAAGACAGAAGGCATGAAGTGAGAGAGGAAATTACAGAAGGGCATCGAGAGAGAAGAGAAAAGAAGGGCATCCAGAGAGAGGAGAAGGCAGAAGGGAATCCAGAGAGGGGAGAAGACAGAAGGGCATCCAGAGGAAGGAGAGGACAGAAAGGCATGTAGAGACAGGAGATGACAGAAGGGCATCCACAGAGAGGAGAGTAAAGAAGGTCATACAGATACAGGAGAGAACAGAAGGTCATCCAGAAAGAGGAGAGGACAGAAGGGCATCCACAGAGAGGGGAGAACAGAAGAGCATCGAGAGAGGAGAAAACAGAAGGGCATCTAGAGATGAGAAAATAGAAGTACATCCAGAGAGAGGAGAAGACAGAAGGCATCAAGTGAGAGAGGAAATTACAGAAGGGCATCCAGAGAGAAGAGAAAAGAAGGGCATCCAGAGAGAGGAGAAGGCAGAAGGGCATCGAGAGGAAGGAGAGGACAGAAAGGCATGTAGAGAGAGGAGAAGACAGAAGGGCATCCAGAGACATGAGAGAAGACAAGAGTATCCAGAGAGAGGAGAGACACAGGGCATCCAGAGAGATGAGAGAAAAGAAGGTCCTCCAGATATAGGAGCGAACAGAAGGGCATCCACAGAGATGAGCCAACAGAAGATCAACCAGAGAGAGAAGGGAAGAGAAGGGCATCCAGAGGGATGAGAGGACAGAAGAGAATCTAGAGAGAGGAGAGAACAGAAGGGCATCCAGAGAGATGAGAAGACAGAAGGGAATCCAGAGAGAGGAGAGTACAGAAGGGCATTCAGAGAGATAGGAAAGAACAGAAGGGCATGCAGAGAGAGGAGAAAACAGAAGGCCATCCGGACAGAGGAGAGAACAGAAGGTAATCCAGAAATAGGAGACGAAAGAATCTCATCCAGAGTGACAAAAAGACAGAAGGGCATCCAGAGAGGGGAGAGGACAGAAGGTCATCCAAAGAGAAGAGAACAAAAGTGCATCCAGAGAGAAGAGAAGACAGAAGGGCATCCAGAGAGAGTAGAGGACAGAAGGGCTTCCAGAGAGTGATGAAAACAGAAGAGCATCGAGAGAGAGGAGAGGACAAATGTGCATCTGGATAGAGGATAGAACAGAAGGGCATCCAGAGAGAGGAGAGAACAGAGGAGCATCCAGAGAGAAGATAAGACAGAAGGGCTTTCAGAGATATGAGAGTACAGAAGGGCATCCAGAGAGCAGAGAAGACAGAAGGGCATCCAGAGAGAGGAGAAGAGAGAAAGGCATCCAGAGTGATGAGAGTACAGGAGAGACTCCATAGAAAGAAGAAAACAGAAAGGCATCCAGAGAGATTAGAGGAAAGAAGGGAATCCAGAGAGAGAAAAGGACAGAAGGGCATCCAAGAGAGGAGAGGACAGCAGGGCATCCGGAGAGATGATGAGAGAGAAGGGCATCCAGAGTGAGGAGAGGACAGAAGGGCATACAGAGAGAGGAATGAACAGAAGGGCATCCAGAATGAGAAGACAGAAGGGCATCTGGATAGAGGAGAGAAATGAGGTCATCCAGAGAGAGTAGACAAAAGCAGATCATCCATAGAGACGAAAAGAAAGAAGGGCATCCAGGAAGAGGAGAAAACAGAAGGGCATCCAGAGAGATGAGAGTACAGGAGAGCCTCCATAGAGAGAAGAGAACAGAAAAAAAGAGAGATATTAGAGGACAGAAGAGAATCCAGAGAGAGAAGAGGACAGAAGGGCATGCAAGAGAGGAGAGAACAGAAGGGCATCCAGCGATAGGAGAGGACAGAAGGGCATACAGAGAGGGGAGAAGACAGAAGGGCATCCAGAGGAAAGAGAGGACAGAAAGGCATGTAGAGACAGGAGAAGACAGAAGGGCATCCAGAGAGAGGAGAGTAAAGAAGGTCATACAGATACAGGAGAGAACAGAAGGTCATCCAGAAAGAGGAGAGGACAGAAGGGCATCCACAGAGAGGGGAGAACAGAAGAGCATCAAGAGAGAGGAGAAAACAGAAGGGCATCTAGAGAGGAGAGAAAAGACATACATTCAGAGAGAGGAGAAGACAGAAGGCATCAAGTGAGAGAAGAAATTACAGAAGGGCATCCAAAGAGAGGAGAAGGCAGAAGGGCATCGAAAGGAAGGAGAGGACAGAAAGGCATATAGAGAGAGGAGAAGACAGAATGGCATCCAGAGACATGAGAGAAGACAAGAGTATCCAGAGAGAGGAGAGACACAGGGCATCCAGAGAGATGAGAGAACAGAAGGTTTTCCAGATATAGGAGCGAACAGAAGTGCATCCACAGAGATGAGCCAACAGACGATCAACCAGAGAGAGAAGGGAAGAGAAGGGCATCCAGAGGGATGAGAGGACAGAAGAGAATCTAGAGAAAGGAGAGAACAGAAGGGCATCCAGAGAGATGAGAAGACAGAAGGGAATCCAGAGAGAGGAGAGTACAGAAGGGCATTCAGAGAGAGAGAGGAAAGAACAGAAGGGCATACAGAGAGAGGAGAAAACAGAAGGCCATCCGGAAAGAGGAGAGAACAGAAGGTAATCCAGAAAGAGGAGATGAAAGAATGTCATCCAGAGTGACAAAAAGACAGAAGGGCATCCAGAGAGGGGAGAGGACAGAAGGTCATCCAAAGAGAAGAGAACAAAAGTGCATCCAGAGAGAAGAGAAGACAGAAGGGCATCCAGAGAGAGGAGAGGACAGAAGGGCTTCCAGAGAGTGATGAAAACAGAAGAGCATCTCGAGAGAGGAGAGGAAAAATGTGCATCTGGATAGAGGATAGAACAGAAGGGCAACCAGAGAGAGGAGAGAACATAAGTGCATTCAGAGAGAGGAGAAGACAGAAGGCATCCAGAGAGAGGAGATTAAGGAAGGGCGTCCGGAGAGAAGAGAAAAAGTGCATCCAGAGAGAGAAGAGAACAGAAGGGCATCCAGAGAAAGGAGAGAACACAAGAGCATCCAGAGAGATGAGAGAATAGAAACGCTTCGGACGAGAGGAGAAAACAGAAGGGCATCAAGGGAGAGGAGAGGACAGAAGGGCATTCAGAGAGAGGAAAAAACAGAAGGACATGCAAATAGAGGAGAAAACAGAAGGGCATCCGGAAAGAGGAAAGAACAGAAGGTAATACAGAAAGAGGAGACAAAAGAATGTCATCCAGAGTGACAAAAAGACAGACGGGCATCCAGAGAGAGGAGAGGACAGAAGGGCATCCAAAAAGAAGAGAACAAAAGTGCATCCAGAGAGAAGAGAAGACAGAAGGGCATCCAGAGAGAGGAGAGGACAGAAGGGTCTACATAGAGAGTAGAGAACAGAAGGACTTCCTGAGAGTGATGAAACAGGAGAGCATCGAGAGAGAGGAAAGGACAAATGTGCATCTGGATAGAGGATAGAATAGAAGGGCATCCAGAGAGAGGAGAGAACAGAAGAGCATCCAGAGAGAGGATAAGACATAAGGGCTTTCAGAGATAGGAGAGTACAGAAGGGCATACAGAGAGCAGAGAAGACAGAAGGGCATCCAGAGAGAGGAGAAGAGAGAAAGGCATCCAGAGTGATGAGAGTACAGGAGAGACTCCATAGAAAGAAGAAAACAGAAAGGCAACCAGAGAGATTAGAGGACAGAAGGGAATCCAGAGAGAGAAAAGGACAGAAGGGCATGCAGAGAGAGGAGAAAACAGAAGGGCATCCGGAGAGATGATGAGAGAGAAGGGCATCCAGAGTGAGGAAGGGCAGAAGGGCATACAGATAGAAAAGAACAGAAGGGCATCCAGAATGAGAAGACAGAAGGGCATCTGGATAGAGGAGAGAAAATAAGGTCATGAAGAGAGAGTAAACAAAAGCAAGTCATCCATAGAGACGAAAAGACAGAAGGGCATCCAGGGAGAGGAGAGAACAAAAGGGCATCCAGAGAGATGAGAGTACAGGAGAACCTCCATAGAGAGAAGAGAACAGAAAAATATTAGATAATTAGAGATATTACAGGACAGAAGGGAATCCAGAGAGAGAAGAGGACAGAAGGGCATCCAAGAAAAGAGAGAACAGAAGGGCATCCAGAGAGAGGAGAGGACAGAAGGGCATCCAGAGAGGGGAGAAGACAGAAGGGCAACCAGAGAGAGGAGAGAACATAAGTGCATTCAGAGAGAGAAGACAGAAGGCATCCAGAGAGAGCAGTTTAAGGAAGGGCATCCAGAGAGAAGAGAAAAAAGGGCATCCAGAGAAAGGAGAGGACACAAGCGAATCCAGAGAGATGACAGAACAGAAGATCTTCCAGAGAGAGGAGAGAACAGAAGGGCATCCACAGAGATGGGGGAACAGAAGATCATCCAGAGAGAGAATGGAACAGAAAAGCATCCAGATGGATGAGAGGACAGAATAGAATCTAGAGAGAGGAGACAACAGAAGGGGATCCAGAGAGATGATGAGACAGAAGAGCATCCAGAGAGAGGAGAAGACAGAAGGGCATCCAGAGAGCAGAGAAGACAGAAGGGCATCCAGAGAGAGTAGAGAATAGAACGGTATCCAGAGAGCAGAGAAGACAGAAGGGCATCCAGAGAAAGAAGACAGAAGGGCGTCCAATGAGAGGAGAGAACAGAAAGACATCAAGAGAGAGGAGAGTACAAAAGGGTATCCAGAAAGAGGAGAGGGCAGAAGGGCATCCACAGATTGAGAAGAACAGAAGATCATCGTGAGAGAGGAGACAACATAAGGGAATCCAAAGAGACGAGAGAAGAGAATAGCATCCAAAAAGAGGAGAGAACAGAAGGGCTTCCAGAGAGATGAGAGAACAGAAGATAATCTAGAGAGAAAATAGAACAGATGGGCAACCAGTGATATGAGAAGACAGAAAAAATCCAGAGAGAGGAGAGGACAGAAGGGCATCCAGAGCATGGAGAATACAGAAGGGCATCCAGAGAGAAGTGAGGATAAAAGGGCATCCAGGGAGAGGAAAGGACAGAAGGGCATCCAGAGAAAGGAGACAACAGAAAAACATCCATAGAGCAGAGATGACAGAATGGCATCCAGAGACAGGAGAGACCAGAAGGGTATCCAGAGAGAGGAGAATACAGAAGGGTATCCACAGAGAGGAGAGAATAGAAGAGCATCAGATGAGAGGAGAAAACAGAAAGGCATCAAAACAGAGGAGATGACAGAAGGACATCCATAGAAAAGCGATGACAGAATGGCATCCAGAGAGAGGAGAGAATAGACGGACATCCAGAGAACAGAGAAGACAGAAGGGCATGAAGAGAAAGGAGAAGATAGAAGGGCATCCAGTGAGAGGAGAAAACAGAAAGGCATCAAGAGAGAAGAGAGGACAGAAGGGCATCCAGAGAGAGGAGAGGACAGAAGGGCATCCAGAGAAAGGAGACATCAGAAGAACATCCAGAGAGCGGGGATGACAGAAGGGCATCCAGTGGGAGGAGAGACCCGAAGGGCATCCAGAGAGAGGAGAATACAGAAGTGCATCCACAGAGAGGAGAGAATAGAAGAGCATCGGACAAGAGGAGAAAACAGAAGGGCATCAAAGCAGAGGAGAGGACAGAAGGACATCCGTAGGGAAGAGAAGACAGAAGGGCATCCAGAAAGAGGAGAGGACACAAGGGCATCCAGAGAAAAGAGACAACAGAAGGACATCCAGAGAGAGGAGAAGACAGAAGGGCATTCAGAGAGAGAAGAAGACAGAAGGCATCCAGAGAGAGGAGATTACAGAAGGGCATCCAGAGAGAAGAGATAAAAGGGCATCCAGAGAGAGAAGAGAACAGAAGGGCATCCAGAGAAAGAGAAGACACAAGAGTATCCAGAGAGATGAGAGAACAGAAAATCTTCCAGAAAGACGAAAGAACAGAAAAACATCCACAGAGATGAGGGAACAGAAGATCATCCAGAGAGAGAACGGAACAGAAAAGCATCCAGAGAGATGAGAGGACAGAATAGAATCTAAAGAGAGGAGACAACAGAAGGGCCTCCAGAGAGATGATGAGACAGAAGGGCATCCAGAGAGAGGAGAGGACAGAAGGGCTTCCAGAGAGAGTAGAGAATAGAACGGTATCCAGAGAGCAGAGAAGACAGAAGGGCATCCAGATCAAGGAGAAAACAGAAGGGCATCCAGTGAGAGGATAGAACAGAAAGGCACCAAGAGAGAGGAGAGGGCAGAAGGGCATCTACAGTTTGCGAAGAACAGAAGATCATCGAGAGAGAGGAGACAACATAAGGGAATCCAAAGAGACAAGAGAATAGAATAGCATCCAAGAAGACGAGAGTACAGAAGTGCATCCAGAGAGATGAGAGAACAGAAGATAATCTAGAGAGAAAATAGAACAGAAGGGCAACCAGAGATATGAGAGGACAGAAGGAAATCCAGAGAGAAGAGTTGACAGTAGGGTATCCAGAGAGAGGAGCGGACAGAAGGGCATCTGGAGAGTAGAGAGAACAGAAGGGCATCCAGAGCGAGGAGAAGACAGAAGGGCATCCAGAGAGAAGGAGTAAAGAAGGGCATACAGAGAGAGGAGAGAACAGAAGAGCATCTAGAGAAAGGAGAAGACAGAAGGATATACAGAGTGAGGAGAAAATTGTCATTCATCCAGAGAGAGGAGAATCTGAAGGTCATCGAGAGAATCGAGAGAACAGAAGGGCATAGGGAAAGTGGAGAAGACAGAAGGGAACCCAGAGAAAGGAGAGGACAGAAGGGCATTAAGACAGATTAGAGCACAAAAGGGAATCCAGAGTGATGAGAGAACATATGGATATCCAGAGGGAATAGAGGACACAAGGGATCTTGAGAGAGAAGAGAAGAGAAGAGAAGAGAAGAGAAGAGAAGAGAAGAGAAGAGAAGAGAAGAGCATCCAGAGAGAGGAGAAGACAAAAAGGGAATCCAGAGAGAGGAGAGAACAGTAGGGCATCCAGAGAGAGAGGAGGGGACAGAAGGGCATCCAGAGAGAGGAGCAGATAGAAGGGCAACTTGAGAGAGGAGAGTACAGAGGGATGTAGAGAGAGGAGAGAACAAAAAGCCATCCAGAGAGAGGAGAGGACAGAAGGGCATCCAGAGAGAGGAGAGGATAAAAGGGCATCCAGAGAGAGGAGAAAACAGAAGGGCATCCATGGAAATGAGAGGTCAGAAGGGCATCCACAGAGAGGAGAGAACAGACGGGCATCCAGAGAGCAGAGAAGACAGAAGGGCATCCAGAGAGTGTAGAGAATAGAACGGTATCCAGAGAGCAAAGAAGACAGAAGGGCTTCCAGAGAAAAGAGAAGACAGAATGGTATCCTGTGAGAGGAGAGAACAGAAAGTCATCCAGAGAGAGGAGAGGACAGAAAGGCATCCAGAGAGAGAAGAGGACAGAAAAGCATCCAGAGAGAGGAGAGAACAGAAGTGAATCCAGAGAGAGGAGAAGACACAAGGCATTCAGAGAGAGCAGAGAGCATTAGGGCATCCAGTGAGAGGAGAAGACAGAAGGGAATCCAAAAAGAGGAGAGAATAGAAGGGCATGCCTAAAGAGGAGAGAACAGAAGAGCATACAGAGAGATGAGAGAACAGAAGATATTCTAGAGAGAAAAGAAAACAAAAGGGCAACCAGAGATATGAGAGGACAGAAAAAAAATCCAGAGAGAGGAGAGGACAGAAGGGCATCCAGAGCATGGAGAGTACAGAAGGGCATCCAGAGAGAGGTGAGGACAGAAGGACATCCAGAGACTGGAAAGGACAGAAGGGCATCCAAAGAAATGAGAGGACAGAAGGGCAACCAGAGAAAAGAGACAACAGAAAAACATCCAGAGAGCAGAGATTACAGAATGGCATCCAGAGAGAGGAGAGACCAGAAGGGCATCCAGAGAGAAGAGAATACAGAAGTGCATCCACAGAAAGGAGAGAATAGAAGAGCATCAGACGAGAGGACAAAACAGAAGGGCATCAAATGAGAGGAGAGGACAGAAGGGCATACATAGAGAAGAGAAGACAGAAGGGCATCGAGACAGAGGAGAGGACAGAAGGGCATTCAGATAGACGAGAGACCAGAAGGGCATCCAGAGAGAGTATAGGACAGAAAGGCATCCGGAAAGGAGAACAAAAGGGCATCAAGAGAGAGGAGAAGACAGAAGGGCATCCAGAGGGTGGAGAGGACAGAAGGGCATCCACAGAGATGGGAGAAAACAGGAGCATCAGAGAGAGGAGAGAACAGAAGGGCATTCGGAGTGAAGAGGGAACAGAAAGGCATCCAGAGAGAGGAGAGAAGAGACGGGCATCCAGAGAGAGGAGAGAACAGTAGTGAATCCAAAGAGAGAAGACAGAAGGGCATTCAGAGAGAGTAGAGTGCATTAGGGCATCCAGAGAGATAAGAAGACAGAAGAGAATCCAAAGAGAGGAAAGAATAGAAGGGCATCCAAAGAAAGGAGAAGTCAGAAGGGCAACCAGAGAGAGGACAGGACAGAAGGACATCCCAAAAGAAGAGAGAACAGAAGGGCATCCAGAGATGTGAGAGTACAGGCGAGAATCCAGAAAGCAGAGAGAACTGAAGCCCACCCAGAGAGAGCAGAAGACTGAAGGACATCCTGAAAGAGAAGAGGACCAAAGGGCATCCGGAGAGAGGAGAAGACAGAAGGGCATCCATTGAGAGGAGAGAACAGAAGGGCATCTAGAGACAGGTGAAGACAGAAAGATATCCAGAGTGAGGAGAAAATTGTCTGGCATCCAGAAAGAGAAGAATCTGAAGGGCATCAAGAGAATCGAGAGAACAGAAGGGCATAGGGAGAGAGGAGAAGACAGAAGGGCATCCATAGAGAGGAGAGGACAGAAGGTCATCCAGAGAGAGGAGAGCACAAAAGGGAATCCAGAGAGACAAGAGAACAGAAGGATATCCAGAGAGAATAGAGGACACAAGGGCATCTTGAGAGAGGAGAGAAGAGAAGCGCATCCAGAGAGAGGAGAAGACAAAAAGGGAATCAAGAGAGAGGAGAGGAGAGAAGAGCATCCAGAGAGAGGAGAGGACAGAAGGGCATCCAGAGAGAGGAGAGTACAGAAGGGATCCAGAGAGAGGAGAGAGCAGAAAGCCATCCAGAGAGAGGAGAGGACAGAAGTGCATCCAGAGAGAGGAGAAGAGTTAATGGCATCCAGCATGAAGAGAAGACAGAAGAGCATCCGGATAAAGGAGAGATCAGAAGGTCATCCAGAGAGAGGAGAAGACAGGAGGGCATCATGGGAGATGATAGGACAGAAGGAAATCCAGATGTAGGAGAGATCACAAGGGCATAAAAAGAGAGGAGAGGACACAAGTGCATCCAGAGAGAGGAGAGAACATAAATGCATGTAGAGAGATGAGAGGTCAGAAGGGCATTCACAGATTGGGAAGAACAGAAGAGCATCAAGAGTGAGGAGACAACATGAGAGCATCCAAAGAGAAGAGAGGACAGAATGGCACCTAGAGAGAAGAGATAACAGTAGGGCATCTGGAGAGAAGATAGGAAAGAAGGGCTTCCAGAGAGAGACTTGACAGAAGAGCATACAGAGAGTGGAGAGATCAGAAGGTCATCCAGAGAGAGGGGAAGATAGAAGGGCATCAAGAGAGGAGAGGACAGAAGGGCATTCAGAGAGAGGAAAGTACAGAAGGTCATCCAGAGAGAGGAGACAACAGATGGTCATTCAGAGAGACGAAAAGACAGAAGGGCATCCAGAGAGAGGACAGAACAGAAGGACTTCCAGAGAGAGGAGAGAACAGAAGGGCATGTAGATAGAGAAGAAGACAGAAGGGCATCAATAGATAGGTGAAAACAGAAGGGCATCCAGAGAGAGGAGAAGACAGATGGGCATCCGGTTAGAGGATAGAACCA
>NW_023045534.1:86636-146941 GCF_011762505.2 Arvicanthis niloticus | reverse complement strand
AAAAGATGTTTTAGGCAAACTCACTTTGTTAATGAGTTTTTATTTTCTGGGGGCAATGTCCTATAGCTATCATATAAGAGAAACTCTGTAATCTAATATATTGTCTAATCTATTGTTTCTGAATTTGCTTAGGGGAAGTATGTCAATTTCTTTGTTTGTTTGTTTGTTTGTTTGTTTTCGTTTCAGAATCTCCATGGCAAGTTTGACTCCTAAGTAGTGCCAGGTAAGGTTACTTACTCCTTTGAGAGCAGAAATAGTTTCCTGCAGAAAAACACATAAGTTAGTCATAATATAAAATGTTCCCAATGAATACAACACATAGAGATCAGAAACCAAAGGTGAAAGACAAGACAATGATGGAAATAGCATCCAACTCAGCTTTCCGGGGCTCTCTCAAACAGCTGTGCTACCTTCATGGCTCTGGCTACTTTTCCCTAGACATGCTGTTTCACTAAAGGGCCATATAGAAATTAAAATTTTTTGTTTTAATTGACATGTAATAATTATACACATCTTCAGAGTACACTTGTGACTTGTGTAGAATGTTCAATGATCAAACCACAAATTTACCTGGTATATCTCTTTAAATATTTGATGTTTCTTTGTCTTTGGAAATTTTAACTTCTCTTTTCTCTCTTCTTTCTCTTTCTCTGTTTTCATCTATCTATCTATCTATCTATCTATCTATCTATCTATCTACCTATTGAACATAATATTACTGTACTTTGTTATGAATCCCCAGAAATTATTCTTTCTTTGTAATTCTCCTTGAGTAACTCTTATACCATTAACTACATTATATCTATATTTTCCTTCATAAACTGTAGCCACCACTTTCCCATTCCCTTCCTCAATGAAGTCAACATTTTTAATATATATCAGTGAACATAAACAGCAGTTACCTGATTATGTAATGGAATTACATAGATTATGTAATGCAAGATGTGGTTCCTTCTGTGTTGCCACAAGTGACAGAATTGTCTACCTTACACTGAATATTGTTCAATTTTGTGTCCACATTTTTTTCTTCCTGGAACGAGGTAGTAAAGCTTATCTCATGTGTGAAAATGAGGATTTATATATAGTTGTTGACTATTTATGTCATTCTTCAAAATGTTTATTCAGTTCTATCACCTATTTTAAAATAAAATTTATTTTTTTGTTACCTTCAATATGAGCATCAAAGTAAACATTTAACATAAAGGAGAAAGAACAGATGAAATGTTGAATGTGGATTAAAATGAGGGGAGTGACAGTCACATCTTTACAGATTTTCCTATCCTCATACATTTCCTCTTTTTCAGAATAAAGAAACCCAAGCTTTCTTAGATTATTACTGTAATAGTTACATACCTTAGTTACTCTCTCTAAACTGTTTTAATTAATGCAAACACATGGTTTTGGCACTTGCACTATATAGAATAACCCATATACAGAAGTGACTTCGGATATACATTTTTTGGAAACAGCATTGATAAAGAAAATTTAAAGTGCTAATGTGATCATGCTAGTCTACTAAGATACTGGTAAAATGAGTCATACATGTAAGTAACTCATCATATTGTTTACTAATCTTAAGTAAGTAATTGCTTTAATTGTTTTGCTTATAACTCAGTAGTATTTCTAGTTTAATGTGGATTCAAATATAAAGATTGTGAAAGAACGGAAAAATATTTTACAGTAGGGGAGAGGAACATGGACATTATGTAAACTACGCAAATGTTTTTATGTCCTTCTTCAGGGACAAGGTTAGGCAGCTCTTGATCAGCATGCATCCATTGATATACTCAGTTTGTCACCTGGTGCACATCAGCCATCTGGATATGAGAGGAGAACTCGTTCCAGTTTGCTGTGTTTCTCTCAGGGTGAAGGATGGAAAGGAAAACACTTAAAGAAGTAGCTGGTCGTTGAGATTCAAAGTGAGAGGTGGGGAGAGAAAGCCCATGTTTCTTGTGACTAGAAAAGTGAAATAACTGAGTTGCTGGTGGGAATTTGGGCCATTATCAGTCATAGGTCATTTAACTTAATCCTTGAACACACTGAGTAGTGAGAAGATAGATCCATTGAACCTCGGGGCTCCCAGTAAACTCAGAATTGACCATTAGCCTCTGACTGTTCAAGTACTTATCTGTAGGTCCTCTCAAGAGAAAGGACACATTAGAATTTGAAGAAATGTGTCACAAATATCAGAAGTGCCCCAACTACTAACCAGACAGTGCCAAAACTTCACTATATAAGAAAAGATTACTGTCACATCATGATTCTCACTGATAAAGCTTCGTAAAGATCCTAAAAGCTCTGAAATGTTATTAGTACTTAGTATCTTCCAGTGACTAATATCCAGGACTCACAGTCACACTGAGCACACAAAGAGAGTTAACTGCTAAGGGAAAAGAATACAACCTTGAACATATCTCTCTGGGTTCTGTTAATGGTTAAAATAAAGATAATAGTGTTCAAAGTTACCAATTATTACTATTTGATTAGGTATAAAAAGCAACTAAATTCTCCATGGCAGGATAGAGCAATGGCTCAAAGGTTAAGAAAAGTACTGATTTTAAAGAAAGACATTAGATTCCAAGCACCTATGGAGGGCAGCTCACAGCTGCCAATAACTCTAGCTTTAGTGTTTCATATGCCCCATGATCACCTCTCCAGGCATGTATATGTTCCCAAATATATAATTAAAAATTCAAACATTAAGTCTTAAAATTCTCCTTGCTGTCTTCTTCTTGCATCAACACTTCCTTGAGGACTAAACTCTATCTCACGAATGTTCTCACTCTAATTTAAAATAATACAGACATTCTATTTTAAATAGCTTTAGACAAGAAGAAAAATGCAAAAGATAAAATAGAGTCCTTGTGTATCCACTCTATAATGTTTAATTATAAAGGACTCCCAGGAGTATGTTTGTTGAAACTTACTTGAAGTGATTTTATACAGTTTTGAATACACTCTATATTCTTATTTATTTAGTTCTTACCTATTCTTTTTCATCTTTTCCCACACCAGAAGCTTCATTACCTTTATTATGATTTTGTTTTGACATTCATTTGGACCTTAAGCTTAATTTAGTGGGGCACGAAGATTTTCAGCTCTCATCCACTGTTTGCTAGAATCTTTTACTGGGATGGATCTAACACCCTTTTCCTCTCAAGATAAGCCTAGTGTTCTAGGGTTTTGGGTTACAAAGAAAGATCCCAAAGTAACTTACCATATTTCAGCCATGATATCTATATCCACGAATAATAACTATTTATGTGGTGCTAATTTGCAATGGAAAATTGTCTTTCATTATCTATTGATTTATTCATTTGCATATAAATGTCAATGAGACTCATGGATATCTGATCTTTAATTTGGTCTTAATTTAATTTCCTTTATCTACTACTTTTTTATTCTGTTGCTGAAACTGTTTGGCTAATAATGACTGCTGGCTAAAAATGGCTGATGACTACTAAAAACTTCTGGCTATGAGATGCTCTTGTATCTCGGTTACTTCTAATTTATGCCCATCATCTTGAAATTTTAGTTTAGTTTTATTTCAGTACACTACAG
This sequence comes from Arvicanthis niloticus, assembly GCF_011762505.2. Lineage (NCBI taxonomy): Eukaryota > Metazoa > Chordata > Mammalia > Rodentia > Muridae > Arvicanthis > Arvicanthis niloticus. The sequence goes on along the minus strand of NW_023045534.1, from coordinate 143,380 downwards.
TCTCAGTGTTTATTAGTTATTGTCTAGTTCTGAGTCATTTATCACAGAATTCCAGGATTCCTGATTATAAATCATATTAGAGGACAATTCGAAATCAGGTTTTACAACCATTTCTGACTTTTGCTTTCCTAATTTATTTTATAGTATAGAGGTCTGAATTAAAGACTTTCATATACTTGGCAAGTATTCTACTACTGAGCTGTATATCCACACCTGTTTGCACTTATTTTTTTATTTTTGAGACAGTTTTTGTTGTTTATTTATTTGTTTGTTTGTTTTAAGTTACCCTAGTGGTTCAAGAAGCCAATCTACACCCCTAGGAATGTTCTGAAGATTTTTTATTTCCTCATCTATTCCTCCTTCACAGTTGGCCTCTCATGGCTGCTCGATGAGGGCTGCCATGACCTTTCAATATGCTCTATGTTCTCCATAGTTATTGGTTATTATTTGTTCTCTAGTTCTGAGGCACTTATCACAGAATCCTAGGATTCATGATTATAAATCATATTAGAGAACAATTAGAAACCAGGCTTAGTGTGTGAGATCCTTAGAAATTAGAAAAGGTCTGTCCCATGTATCATGAATATAAGTGGCAAAATAAAGTTACAAAGATCTAGGCATTTGTTCCTCGTAAATATTTTTACCAACTATTTTATATGGAAATTTATTTCAAAGCTGTTGTTTTCATAAAACACGTGTAAATTTAAACTAAATTTATATATTCACATTCAAATTTCTACATGACCATGTACAGCAAAACTTTTCAAAGTAAATTCTGAATATTCAGCAAATTCTTGTGAAGAAAGTCATAGAAATATAATAATGGCATTAATGATTTTCTCGCTAATGCATTTAGTACAGTAAATTATTTTAAATACAAAACTGAGATATTTTTAGGCTTTATTTAAATTTCAAGTATATTTTATAACATACAAATTATGTTTTGAACTCATGCTTCAGCACAGTTGAAAACGAATATTTAGATATCAAAGATTTGTGCTCATGATTAACTATCATGACTTATGATGAGCAGGATTTGTAATCGTTATTGCAGCTTCCTTTTTTCCACTTTTCTTACTGAATGAGAATGGTGCAGAGCTTATTAGGTATAAAAATAACTCAGTTTCTTATTGAGTACAGAGATTATGATAAAACTTGCATCTTTTTCATATTTACTATAACAAACAAGTAAATAATGGTTTAAAAAGTTGCATGTATTGCCTCACAGGTCCAGTGAGTCAAGACTATTGATACAAGTTATTTACCTCTATGCTTAGATATCAAGAAGCTGAAATAATCATGAGGTGCTACAATCTTACATGAAGTATACAATTCTCTGTTAAGATTAATGGTAAGTATCATTTCCTTTTAGTTATGAAATCAATTGTCTCAGTAAAAGGCCCTCCCTCCAGTACTTGATATGAGATATTCTTCAAAGAGTAGGTTTTGGTTTTTTTTTTTTTTTTTTTTTTCTAGTGAAATCAGAGTATTTCTGTAAAGCTTCAGAGGCCTCATTTGTTTGGAATGAATCTTCCAGTATACTATCACTTTGGAATGACTCAAAAGCAACTAATTAGGGACCTTTATCGTATGTATCCAAAATTCTTTTGAGCTTTTCCATATAATGCAATAAGATCATTGGAATGAACTTAGCTTGTTAAAAACTCCCACTCATAACCATTTGCCTGTGTCACAATATTGGAAATGCCATAAGCTTGTATCATCTTAATGATTACTAATATATCATAACAGAAAAATCCTAATGAGTTAGTGATTTCTGACACGGTTGCCAGAAAAATAACTTACAAATGATCCATTATATTCCAATTACTAGTGTGATACATTTCTCAGAAATACTATGGGAAAATATATGCACTAACACACACACACACACACACACACTGTTCACCATGGATTCTAACAATGAAAAAATTACATAAGTTTTTATGTGAAAATAGGAGGATTCAATTATCTGTGGAAACTTTAAGATGGGTTGTCATAGAGAATTCAGAGACAAATATCATGTAGCAATAATAGAAGAGTCATTATTTATTTATTAGATATGAAGCACTGAATGACCACCCAGATGCTCCAGATATATTATCTTCACCTAGAGTCCTATGAAATATTATTCTGATATTTATTTTACAAGGGAGGAAATTGAAGCTCTGAGAAGTGAAATTGTACACTCTATGCCAAAAGAGTGTGTGCCTACTTAGATCTGGGTACACTGAGTTTTATGGTATGGCAGATAACTAAATGTGACTGTGACCCAGAACAGTGGCTAAATGGAAGTTCGTCCCCAGAGAGAGTTGCTCAGAATGCATGGAAGCATAATGAACTGTGCAATGAGTCTTTTGCCTGAGGTGATGCCTACTGTGTCTGCCACAAATGCACTCCAGCTTCCCTGCCATGCTGGCAGTGAAGGGAAGAACATGAAGAACTCACATCTGTCTGTCTTCTTCATAATCATTAGAAAAGAGCCAGGATAAAAATAACATAGAGGAGTGGAAATAAGTCAAAGAGAGTTTCAAGAAGTTGTCAAATGAAAAGAAAGAAGGAAGGAAAAGAAGCTCCCCATTAGAGTTAGATTGAACACGCATGACTACTTTCTAAATCAAGAATCATAATCATTTTTGAAGTCTTGTTAAGATAAAATAATTTTGTGAAAAAAGTGGAATTGTCATAAACTGTAAACAAGTAAGTGGATTGCTATTGTCTGTTTTAAAAATTGACTAGAACAACTAATGCTGATTATAGGTATAAATCATGACCCAGAAATGCATTTTTCTTGTTGAGTAACTGAGGAAAATTTACCTCTGTGTTACCTACATAGATACACAAAAATGTTCATTAGCCAGATTGAGATCTGGAAACTGCAAATGCCCAACAATGTTATATTCATTGTGTTAGTCCAAATAATTAATAAGAGTGAATTATGAGTATATCTAACAAAATATAATAATGATGTGGAACTAATATCAAATAATGTCACATGTCTCATATAAAACCTAAAATGGACATGAATTTAGTGAAATGTACTGTGACTCAAAGTAACATTTATTTATTTTAGAATATGTATTAACAGAAAGACTTTAATGTAAATGTTTTCTACCTTTTTACTTAGAAACATAATTATGGTATACAATGTAAGACTACTTGGAGGACACATTCATGACTTGTTCATTTTAATGTATAGATAATTAGTCAATCAGTTGTTCAAAAAACATTATGGTTTTAGATTAAATATTATGATAATAAATTCTAGAAAAATGAGAGTTTTACAAAATGAGAGTTCTAAAGTAAAGTTCCAATATTGTGCAGTACTATTGTTAATTATATATTTAAAGATTCCATGTTAAGTTCAAGCACTGAAAGAAAATTTTTCTTATTATGGTATTATACATATGTTGAAAGTATTATACATCACTGTACGTGCTTAAGGATAGCATTGAGAAGTCCAAGGCATACACTGAGAGTCTTGGAAAATGTTACATGCAACAAAGTAGTTTGAAGTATTAGAAGTTATAATAAAAAGAGCAAAGAGAAGATGATGCCAACATTTATTAAAATGAGAAAATGTGAAGTTTCTAAATGGTTTTTCCTCTTTATGTGCGTCTTGAGTGTTTTCAGATATTTAAATGTGGAAGGTGAAGGTATACATGTGTGCACCCACGCATACATGCAGAGACATAAAGTTGACCCACTCCACAGAAATTATTCTCCCTTCTATTTATTCAAGCAGTTTACTCACTAGGCCTGGTGATTCACATTTTCAGCCAAACTAGGTAGCTCTCTTGCTCTGGGTCTCCTCTATGTCTTTCTATTATGCAATACATAGTTGAAGAATAGAGTATGCATCTAAAAAATACAGTCTATATTAACAAGAATTAATATTACTAAAGATAACCAACTAAGCATCAAGAGTATTCTCTGTGTTGGCAGCTGCAGAGATGCTTCTAAAAAGAAATGTTTCAAATTTTAGACTAGTGTATCATTCACCTACCAGTAATAAATGTAAGGATAAATGTTTAGAAGACACAATTTTTTATTCTTCCCTCATATATTACATCCCAAGTACAGTTTTCTGCCCTTCTTTTCTGATTGTCTCTTCCCTCCACCTCCACTTTCCCCCACCCTGAGGATTCAAACCTCTTCACCTCCCCTCAGAAAAAAGCAGGATGTGCAGGAACATCAACCAAATATGGTATATATGTTCACATCAGGGCTGGACATGGCAACTCGGGATGAGGTAAAGGGTCCCAAAGGCAAGGAAAAGGGTCAGCGACAATCTCTACTCTCACTGTTAGGGATTTCACAATAATACCAAGCTATATAATCATACCATATCTGCAGAGGATCTAGGACAGACTCTTATGGGCTCCTTGATCTCGTCTAGCCCATTGGAGCCCAGTTGATTCAGTGGACACTGTTCTTTTCGTACCTTTGATCCCTTTGATTTCCCCAAGCCTTCCTCCCACTCCTCTGCATGACTACACTATTCTCATCTATTATTTTGGACTCTGCATCTGCTCCCATCAGTTGATGCATGAGTTCTCTCTAGTCTCTCTGATAATGATTATGCTAGGCTATGGCCCAAGCACATCCTGTAGGCATGACAACATACTGTCGGTCTGAGGTTTTCTGACTGGGTTAGTATCTCAGTTCCTCCAATTGAGGCCTTGCCTGGTTATAGAGGATGGATAGTTCAGTCTCAATGTCACACACTGCTAGCAGTCTTCATTTGCAGATTCTATGGAGTTTCTGTTCCATTAGGTTTCTATCTTCTTCCTGAAAAGAACCCAATTCCATTTGTCTCTACTAATACTCTCTTCCTCATCCTCAACCTCACCTGATCTCTTATGTTTCCATCCACACTGAATTGATCCCCAGTCTATCTTCTAATTCCCCTTTCCAAGAAGAACCTTGCTTCCCTGCTTAAGCCCTCCTTGTTATTTAGCCTATCAAGGTCTGCTGATTGTACCATGATTAACTTTTATTTTTATTAGATATTTTCTTTATTTACATTTCAAATGTTATCCCTTTTACTATTTTCACCTTCTAAAACCCCTTTTCCATCCCCCATGTCTCTGCTGTTATTACAGCGTTCCCTCCACCGACTAAGCCACTCCTGCTTCCCCTTCCTGAGGTTTCCCTATACTGGGACATCGAGAGTCTTTATCGGACTGAGGGCCTCTCCTGCCATTGAAAGCCATCCTCTGCTACATATGCAGCCAGAGCCATGGGTCTATCCATGTGTACTCCTTGGTTGGCGGTTTAGAACCTGGAAAGTCTGGGGGGGGTCTGTTTGGTTCATATTGTTGTTCCTCCTATGGGGCTACAAACCCCTTCAGCTCCTTCAGTCCTTTTTCTAACTCTTCCAGTGGGGAACCCTTGCTCAGTTCAATAGTTGGCTGCGAGCATCCACCTCTTTTTTGTCAGGCTCTTGAAGAGCCTCTCAGGAGACAGCTATATCAGGCTTCTGTCAGCAAACACTTCTTGGCACAATAGTGTCTGAGTTTGGTGATTGTATATGGGATGGATCCTCGGGTGATGCAATCTCTGAATGGCCTTTTCTTCAGTCTCTGCTCCACAATTTCTCTCTGTATCTCCTCCTGTTGGTGTTTTGTTCTTCCTTCTAAGAAGGACCGAAGTATCCATACATTGGTCTTCTTTCTTCTTAAGCTTCATGTGGTCTGTGAAACATATCTTCGGTATTCTGAGCTTTTGAGCTAATATCCAATTATCAGTGAGTGCATACCATGTGTGTTTTTTTGTTAGCCTAACTCAGGATGATATTTTCTAGTTCCATCCCTTTGCTTAAGAAATTCATAAATGAGTAATATTCCTTGTGTAAATGTTCTAAATTATTTATACCTATTCCTCTATTGAAGAATATCTGAGATTTTTCCAGATCCTGGCTATTATAAATAAGACAGCTATGAACATAGTGGTGCATGTGTCATTGTTATATGTTGGAGCATCTTTTAGGTATATGCCCAGAAGTGGTATATCTGGGTCCTCAGGTAGTACTATGTCCAATTTTCTGAGGAACAGTCAGGAACTTTTAAGATTTAAAATCTTTGACCAATATATTCATTTCTTCTATCATATTTTTGACAGCTGAGATTGTATCCTTCATTTTTTTGTTTTCTGTTGTTGATGTGTCAGTCTGTAGATCCTGTTTGAAAACAGATTTTTCATTCCAGGAATTCCTGAATTTGAATTTTCTTAATTGCTTCTATTTCTATTTTCAGGTCATCAACTGTTTTATTCACTTTCTTCACCTGTATATTTGTGTTTTTCTGCATGTATTTATGGAATTGGCTCATTTCTTCTTTAAGGTGCCTACTAATCTTCATAAAATGGACTTCTAGTCTTTGTGTGTGTGTGTGGTTTAGCTATGTGAATTTCCAGATCTTGCTGTAGTAGAATAGCAGGGTTCTTCTGGTGATATATTATCTTGGATATTATTGATTCTGTTCTTATGCTAGCCACTCATCATGTGGTTTTGGGGTTATTATAGGATTAGGTGTCAGTTTCTGATTTAATCTTTGTTGAATGGGTGGTTCTTAGATATTTTCCTCTTTGCTTTCTTTTTCCTCTCTGTTCTTCTGGTCTGAGTGGTCTGTGGTTCTGATGACCAATGACCTTTCAGGTCAAGTAGTATGTCTGCATTCCAAGCAGAGGAATTATAGATGTGTGGTAGATCTACATTCTAGGCAATTATACAGACAATGATGGTTTTCTGATGCGATCTCTTGCCAGAGCAGCCATTTTGCTGGATTAAAATTCATCTACAAGACATGAGACTAATTTTAATTCATAGTGATATCAATGCTGGAGTAATTCTTACTAATACATTGTTTGTCCACTATATCACATTATATATGCTTAGAAGTTGTGAATTTCTGCCAGAGTAGTTTCTTGTCTTTCATGTTGCATTACTATGAAAATAGCATATATACAATATAGTATAACACTTCTGCCTTATGGCAAATGAATCAAAATAATATTTTAAGAAAGTATATAAGTGGACTAATATGATAGCTATACATTTTCTAATATATACAGATTTTTAAAAATTACCAGGGTAGTTTTGTACCTTTCCTATATATAACATAAATTGACATCAAAAATTTGGATGTTGCTGGCCTACTGCATTATGTAACCCAGGTCCTGCATTGAATGTCTTTACTCAGTAGAGTTATAAAAGAGCAGTGTTCAGCCCTAGTCCCTCTTTCTACATGGAGGAATGGTCATATATAGTATAGGAAACATGACACCCAAAGCAACAAAGCACTGCATTGACTGTTAGATGTCAATTATGACTATTCATTGAGAGTATGTCTTCATTCGATGTGTTACTTTTAGTTGCTTAGCTACTAGGCTTGCTAAGTCATGAGAGAAAGGAAATGGCCTTTAAAGAAGAAGAAATGATACATATGGAGGCCTTGAATAAGAAGGGTATAACATATGTACACAGGTGAAATTCAGTGGCCCTTTACCAAGAAGATCACGAAGAGCTTGAATGACTATTACATGTATGAGTACACTTAAATAGAGAATAAATTGTTTATCATTGTTAAAATTGTGCAGGTGGTAAAAGACAGCTCAATGAAGGCAGTAAACAGGAGAAAAGCAAGGCGATACTACTGAGAAACTTCCAAAGGTGTTGAAAAGCCTATGACAAGTTAAGAAAACTGGTCTGTCAAGGACAAGAAGATTAAAAGAGTAATTATTGTATCTCAAAGTATCAAAAGCCCTTTCATGTGGAAGTGGCTTTGATATATATTGTATTATTTTGTAGTTTCGAACTAGAAGCAGAGTGGCTAGGCATAATTTTAATACAAATGATAAAGGACTTTCTGAGAATAGTGTATGACTCAACAAAGGAACCATGTCCACAAAATACTTGATGTCATGGTACTTACTTAACGAGAAATAAATGACTACTTTTTACAATAATGTACCTGGTATTCCATCACTGAGATGAAGGTTGGACTGAATGACCCTTCTATGTCTTAGAGGCAGGTTACAATTATGTGCTCTTTGTACTGTTATCCTCTTTATTGTGCTGTAAAAGAGGGAAAGTAAAAGCTTGATGTGTTTGTAAACTGACCTCCCCTGTTGCAAGTTTCTGAGGTCAGGATACTAGCTCCTGTGGTGTAGTTGATGAGTCAAATTTCTATAGAGATAAAAGTCTTGTATTTGATTATTTTAGGGTGAGCTATGTAGGAGATTGCAAAGTGTAAGTGACACTTTAATGGTATGACTGATATAAAAGAAAGTAACTACTGTTCTGTGAACTAAGTTAGATCCACTGTACAATGTGGCATGATAAGCAAGAGAGAAATATTTAGAGCAGTAAGTGGCTTCACATTTATTATCCTGGCTGATGTACATTTCAAATAGCTTAAACAAGTATCCCATTTGGTATTATACATTTTTAAATATTTGATCACAGAAAAGCCATATTCTCTCATAGCTTCCTAGTTACTTAAAGTTTCATGTTTTAGGATGCTATGCATTAGTATATCTATAGTGTTGCATATATTGGTAATACACATAGTGTTTAGTGGATAATCTAATACCCAAAGGTTTGTTTCAGTGTGGTAAGAAAGACATACTTAAAATATTCATTCATAATTGTAAAATCGAAATGCAGACTTCTACTGCCTAATACTGTGTTCAGACTAATCTTGAGTTTACATTTTTTGCAAGTATATTAATGATCTCACATTTAATAGGTACATCCTTTTTTTAAAAAAATCTATTTTTTTATAGTCCAGACTGTATCCCCCTCCTGGTTAACCCTCTGACTATTCCATGTCCCCTATCCCATCTCCAAGACGATATTCCCACCACTCAAATCTACCACACCAGACTTACCTACTCCATGGGGCCTTATAATTGAATGTGTAAATTGTTTTAATTTTTAAAAGTAACATACTTAGATATCAGATATATCAGCTTAATGTTATAAGAATTTTATTGATATCTTTGAATTTGGAGACTAAGCTTATAAATTAATAATACTTCACTGGTTATCTTAATCCTAGCCATCCTTTCAGGCATGAGGCGGCGTGAAATCTGAAAGATATGAACATTAGTAATATGTTTCAGTAATGTCTCATTATAATAATTATAGTTAGTAAATTCAGCTACAAAATGGCATTGATTGAGCATTTTAATTCTGTTTTATGTTTTGCTTAATTTTACATTTGATTACTTTATCTATGTTAAGTTAAACAAATTGTTTTTAATGTATTTCAACCTGGATGAGAACTAAATGTGCTCATTCAAACTTTCTTTTTTTCACCAAGAACTGCTAACAAATTTGGGAAACACTCTGATGATGTTGCTAACTTGTGTGCAAATTGTTTCAGTTAGGAAACGATAGTTCATATTAAGAAATTCTTCAGAATCCCTGTTAATATTACATGCTGTGTATCTAGAAACATCAATACAATGCATCATAAAATAGGTTTTTCAGTACATATATGACATGTTCATAATTTTCGAAGTAGGAAATATTATTCCAGAAATAACTGTTCTCAGAAAAATTGAAACTCAAGCTTGGACTCAGCTCTCTAATCTACTAAATCAAAAATGTTGTTTACATGAAGAACCTGAATCAATGCCTAACTAGAACTTTCACCCTATTGGATAATGTTCATAGTACCTGACCACACTGTGCATGATACCAAAGAGATAGGTAGCCATTATTTTAGTGTCCATGGTAACAAAGGAAACAGATAACACCAACCCAGCTACAAACCACATGATCTATAACTGACATGCCTGATGAAGTGCTGGTGCAATAATATGACAGAAACATTGTGGGAATAACCTATACTCTCTGATGGTATTTATATCCAATTCCATGAAAGCAAAACCATACTTGATACGTGATTAGTTTGCCAAGATTAAGACTAAATAGGTCATGGACTTACAGAAAAAAAAAACTAAATAGTACTATTATTCTCAAAAAATGTAGCAATAAAATAACACTTATCACATTCTGAAATACTCATAGATAAGTATCATAGTCAATCATTATCAGAAAAGCTTCTTCCTGTAGGAAATGAGAACTAATACAGGTATCCACAATTAGACAATATGCTGATAGTGAGAGAATTGAAACACTGAGTTCTAATGGGATGTCTTTATCCATTCCCTCCTCTGAGGACTCAGAGAGCTGTGAGGAGGAGAAGGCAACATGATTGTAAGAACTACTGGGGATGGAAGAGACCAAAGAAACAATTTTTTCTTGGCACAGTAGGATTGATGCACATATGAATTTATGGAGAATGTGGTAGATGCATAGGGCCTACACAGGATTAAGGAAGATGGATTCCCAGTGCCAAGAGAGGAAAGTGAACAAAGGCTTCCATTCCTAACCATGGAGATATTTCCAATTAACAAACATTTGTAAAGTAAAATTTAGAATCCTCCAATATAGTCTCATTGAATATATTAACCACATTTAAGAATAGGTCCATATCTATTTGTAGATAGCTAACAAAAAAATTGAACTCATTAGTGTTTCTGTACAATTTTTGTCTCATATTGTTTTGTTTGGGGATTTTTTTTTTATCTATTCGTTTTTATGCTTAGATATTATGGTTTAAAACTTAATGATTTTATGGATTTTGTTGGTCTGTGTGTTTCTTGTGTATTTTCTTTTTGTATTACTCTTATTTGTTTGTGTGTGTGTTTTAAGTTAGCTGTTTGCTTTCTAAATAGAGAAAAATAGAATGTGTGGGTGGAGAGGTAAGTGGAGATGAAAGAGGCAAAACTGTGATCACAGTATTTTATATAAAATGTATTTTTAAAGTTATAAAATAAGTAGTAATTTTTTAAAAATTTTCAAACCATTTTGTATCCAGAAATAAACTAAAAATGCTTGGTCATGTGGTTGCCTTGCAAGGCCTATGCATTCCTCTCTTTCTGCCTCTGTCCACCTTCACAGAGTTATTCAACTATGATCCATTTTGTTCAAAATCATGCTTAACTTTACAGATTAAAGTTTTAAAAATTCTAACATTTCAAGTCAGTCCAAATCATTGAGAAATCATACTTGCTTGAGAATGGAGAAGGCAGTAAGGAGAACTGTGATGAGCTCTTCAAGTTAAGTCACTTGATATTGTTTCTTCCCTTCATTGATATAGAACCAAAGGTAATTTTATAGTACCAGTAGGTTCAGCCCATTTAAACCAATCATAAATTGTCCTAATATGGTTTCTTTAATAATTATCTTATTTTTCAAAATATATCTTGCTGGTATGAATCAAATATTTAATCTAATATATAAAAATAAATGCCAACCCAACTACAAACCACATGATCTATAATTGACATGCCTGGATGAAGTGCTGGTGCAATAATATGACAGAAACATTGTGAGAATAACCTATATTCTCTGATGGTATTTATATCCAATCCCATGAAAGCAAAACCATACTTGATACTAATTAGTTTGCCAAGAATTTAAGACTAAATAGGGATAAAATAATGGTTGGTTCAATATTTGGAAATCCATCAATGTAATTCACTACATAAATAAACTCAAAAAAAAAAAAAAAACCCAATGATCATCTCACTAGACGCTGAGAAAGGATTTGACAAAATTCAACATCCCTTCATGGTAAACGTCTTGGAAAGATCAGGAATTCAATGCCCAAACCTAAACATAGTAAAAGCATTATACAGCAAACCAGTAGCCAACATCAAACTAAATGGAGAGAAACTTCAAGCAATCCCACTAAGATCAGGGACTAGATAAGGCTGCCCACTCTCACCCTACCTATTCAATATAGTACTGGAAGTCCTAGCTAGAGCGATTAGACAACAAAAGGAAGTAAAATGATACAAATAGGAAAGGAAGAAGTCAAAATTTCACTATTTGCAGATGATATGATAGTATAATTAAGTGACCCTAAAACTTCCACCAGAGAACTCCCAAACTTGATAAACAACTTCAGTAAAGTGGCTGGATATAAAATCAACTCAAACAAATCACTAGCCTTCCTCCATTTAAAAGATAAACAGGCTGAAAAAGAAATTAGAGAAATGACACTCTTCACAATAGTTACAAATAATATAAAATATCTTGGAGTGAATCTAACCAAGCAAATGAAAGATCTGTATGACAAGAACTTCAAGTCTCTGAAGAAAGAAATAGAAGATCTCAGAAGATGGAAAGATCTCCCATGCTCCTGGATTGGCTGGATTAATTTAGTAAAAATGGCCATCTTGCCAAAAGCAATCTATATATTCAGTGCAATCCCCATCAAAATTCCAAATCAATTCTTCATAGAGATAGAAAGAGCAATTTGTAAATTTATTTGGAACAACAACAACAAAAAAAAAAAAAAAAAAAAAAAAAAAAAACAGGATAGCGAGAACTATTCTCAACAACAAAAGAACTTCTGGGGGAATATCACTGTCCCTGACCTCAAAATATACTACAGGGCAATAGTAATAAAAAACTGCATGGTATTGGTAAAGAGACAGGCAGGAAGATCAATGGAATAGAATTGAAGATCCAGAAACGAACCCACACACCTATGGTCACTTGATCTTTGACAAAGGAGCTAAAACCATCCAGTGGAAAAAGGACACCATTTTCAGCAAATGGTGCTGGTTCAACTGAAGGTCAACATGTAGAAGGATGCAAATCATTCCATTCATATGTCCTTCTGCAAAGCTCAAATCCAAGTGGATAAAAGACCTTCACTTAAAACCAGATACACTGAAACTAATAGAAGAGAAGATGGGAAAGACCTTTTAATACCTACGCACAGGGGAAAAGTTCCTGAATAGAACAACAATGGCTTATGCTCTAAGATGAAGAATTGACAAATGGGACTTCATAAAATTGCAAAGCTTCTGAAAGGCAAAGGACATTGTCAATAAGACAAAATGGCAACCAAGAGATTGGGAAAAGATCTTAACCAATCCTACATCTGATAGAGGGCTAGTATCCAAGATATACAAAGAACTCAAGAAATTATACTCCAGACAACCATATAACCCTATTAAAAATGGGGTATAGAGCTAAACAAAGAATTTTCAACAGAGGAAACTCGAATGGCTGAGAAGCACCTTAAGAAATGCTCAACATCCTTAGTCATCAGGAAAAAGCAAATCAAAACAAACCTGAAATACCACCTCACACCAATCAGAATGGCTAAGATCAAAATTTAAGGTGATAGTAGATGCTGACGAGGATGTGGAGAAAGAGGAACACTCCTCCATTGTTGGTGGGATTGCAAGCTGGTACAAGCACTCTGGAAATCAGTCTGGCAGTTCCTCAGAAAACTAGAGATAGCATTACCTGAGGATCCAGCTATACCACTCCTGGGCATATACCCAGAAGATGCTCCAACATATAATAAGGACATATGCTCCACTATCTTCATAGCAGCCTTATTTATAATAACCAGAAGTTGGAAATAACCAAGATTTCCCTCAACAGAGAAATGGATACAAATAGATGTGGACATCTACACAATGGAGTATTACTCAGCTATTAAAAATAATGAATTTGAGAACTTTTTAGGTAAATGTATGGATCTAGAAATTATCATCCTGAGTGAGTTAACCCAATCACAAAAGAGCACAAATGGTATTTACTCACTGTTAAGCAGATGTTAGCCCAAAAGCTTGGAATAGCAAAGACCCAACCTGCAGACTACATGAAGCTCATGAAGAAGGAAGACCAAGAGGGGATGCCTCAGTTCTACTTAGAATGAGTAACAAAAATACTGAAGGGAGCAAATATGGAAACAAAACATGATACAGAAACTGAAGGAGGGGTCATCAGGAGACAATTCCACCTGGGTATTCATCCCATGTATAGTCACCTAAGCTAGACACTGATGTGGATGGCTGGAAGTGCATGCTGTCAAGAACATGATATACCTGTCTACTTAGAGGTCTGCCAAAGACTAACACATTCAGAGGAAGATGCTCACAGTTAACCAGTGATATGATCAAGGGTTTCCCAATGGAGAACTTAGAGAGGAGACTGAAGGAGCAGAAAGGATTTGTGACCCCAGGAGGAATGCAAAAATACCAAACAACCAGAGCCCCCCAGGGTCTAAACCGCCAGACTGGGAGCATATAGGGAGGGACCCATGAATCCAGTGGTATATGTAGGGGAGGATGGCCTTGTCGGGAATAGGTGGGAGAGGAGTTTCTTGGTCCCATAAAAAACGAACACAGAGTGGGCGGGGGGGGGGGGGATATGAGGGTGGGTAGGGGGTAGTGGGGGTGGTACGTGCAGGCACTGCCTCATAGAAGCATGAAAAGGGGGGATGGGAGGTTTCTGCATGGTGGGAGGAATGGGATAAGGGGATAAAATTTGAAATGTAAATGTTACAACCAATTTTAAAAATGGAAAAAAAAAAAGAAAGAAAAGTTGCTAGAACCAACATCTTTAAAAAAATGTCAACCCTGTAGGAAAATTTTTTTTCTTGATACTAAAACTTGTTCTGAGAATTGTATATTGCAGAATACACAGCCTTGGTGTATCTACTCATCAAGCATACTGAGCAGACCTGCCTAAACTTCCGATGACCTGGAATTCCATCTGGATGCAGTGAAGACACAACGTCAGAGGCTTATCAATTTACTCTTCCCCCACCCCTCTTCTAATATCTCAACACCCTTAATCAGCTTGAAGAAGTTAAAGAAAAGTCAGTGCCCCTATTCCCTGGGCTTGGGGACCAAGGTGGTTAATATTGATCTGTCTTTCTAGGGAAAAGTAGTGGTTTTGTTGGAACAGGGAGGATTAGCTGGGACTTATTGCATAGCCATAACCAATTGGTAGAAATCTGTATAATTAATATCAAGATGAAGTTATAATTTCGTAAATGGTACAAAATTTACTTTGATTTCAAATTTAAGGTTTTCATTGGTACGAGCTTCTTATTGATATAAAAATGAGATGAATATTGATACCCTCATGGGCATTGTGCCTGTATAACACATTTAGAAATACAAGACTTAGCCCAGTCCTTCTTTAACTTTTTTAACTGATTTAGGATGGTTAGCCTATGAGTTAAGGGACTATAGCAAATTCATGGCTTTGAGTTTATTGTTAGAGTGTTTTCCATATTTTACTTAGAAATCGCTGAGAAGAGTTAACAGTCAACAGTCCAGGTTACCTTACATGGAGAGTTGGTTTTCAAAACGTCAGAAGTCCATAGAATTAACATTACAAATATTTCTATATTAATGTTCATTTTGATTAGAGACCTATCTGCTCCTGACAGCTTCCTGTCATGGATTCTAAAAAGAAATTGAGCATCCTTGGCATTACTCCAATTGTGTGGTGACAGCCACTAGGCAAGAATTGCCTCTTTCCATCTACAGACAAATTACTGTCCAGAAAAGGACACACTTGCAGAATAGTCAACTGATTATATCTGCCTAGACAGAGTGGTCAGCCCTTAATAATTCTGTATCACTAAGGTGTGTCAGATGATTCTGGGCCAAAAGGCTCAAGATTTGATGCTCCAATGTTCGGTAGTATAAGGGCTTTCCAGGTGTTCAGCGGTCTCTATAAATTGGCTAAGTTTTAGAAGCTATGCTTAGTGCTTCCCATAATTTTAGTTAACTCAGTCATTCTGGATTTCTGACAGGGTTGAAAACCTGTAGTCTCATAGCCAATCCCGGCTATTTACTTTGAGAGAAAAGATCTGAGTGGATGGTTTTCAGCTGACATTCATTCTAAAGCCAAGGAAAAAAGCCAGGTTCAAAACTAAGTGTTTTAGTTAGGAGAGATGACAGAGGTTCTAGTCATTTAGTCAACAAAATGATGGACTGGGTATTAGGACTATCTTGTACCTCAGTGGTAAAATTAGGAATAATTATGCTTTAATTGTATTTTGAGAGAAAAGTTTTATTTTAACAGGAATTGTGATATGTAGGAGGAGCTTAGAGGGAAGGTGTACCCAGAGGAAGAGAAGGAGTAAGGAGAGGAGGAGAAGGAGGAGAGGAGAGGCTAGGCAATGAGAGAGAGAAAGAGAGAGGGGGGTGCATGGAGGCAGATGTTCACGTGTCTCCACCAGTCAAAGATAGTTTAGATATCTAGGTTGGTTATTGGGTTACACTTCTGATTGAGCATTATCAAACTTATAAAGCCTTTAATTAACATTAAAAAATTGTATAAAAGCAATAAGGAAAAGGGGGCATGAGATAGGGATTTTCTAGGGAGGGGAAATGGGGAAAGGGGATGGCATCTGAAATGTAAATAAAATACAAAATAAAAATAAAAAAGAAAATAGAAATAACAGTTAAATTCATATTAATGGGTTTCAATTGGAAAAAAAGAAATGTTTTAATTCTATGTACAGTTAAGGGCTACAGAGATGGCTTAACAGTTAAGAGCATGAGCTGATCTTTCTGAAGATTTAGGTTCAATTCCTACAACCGGGATGATAATCTAAAACCATCTGTAACTCCAGTTCTAGGGCATTTGATGACTCTTTTTATCTCTCTTGGCAAGAGGCGCATAGTGTTACATGGATATGCATATTGATAAATACCAGGTTTTCTTTTAAGGCCCATGATATGGCTAACTACAGGTTCTTGGCCTTTCAATGGCTATATGCTTCATATAGATCTGAGACCTACCTGCTCAGAGATAGCAGTTTCCAAAGTAGGTTAGAGGTATCCTGTATCAATTAATAATAAAGAAAATACCCCATAGACATGGTCATTGGCTAATCTAAAGTAGGTGATTCCTCAGTTGGGAACTCACATGACTCTGGGTTATGTTGTGTTGACACTTGAAGATAACTAGGATAAATAACAACTTCTCATAACAAATTTTACAGTGTATCTGTTTCCTTCAGTAAAAAATGTATTCTATAAGAAGAACATTCACCTATTTCAATATGTTTCTATCTAAAATAGTTAATGGCTTGCACTACTAAAAGCAACAAACTGAAGAATACTGGAAGTAAACTTACCTAAGAATAGTATCCTGTTATATGTATCTTCCGATACTTTGTTGTGAAAATATTTACAGTTATGCAGATACCTGAGGAGTCAATTAATTGATTGTTAGAAAATGAGTTGATAAAATATCTACATTTTTATGTAAAATGCTTAATCAAAAATTTAAATATATAAAGTTGTTCTGTGAAAAACTGATTTCAATAACCTCCAAGTACATTCTCTACCATAGCGATGGTGAGAATAGCTGTAAAAAAATGACTTTTTTATTGTACAGTGTACTTTCAAACATCAGAATAAAAAGTACAGAAAAATGTACACTTGTCTGAGACATATAATTTACATTCAAAGATTGGGTGGTTTAATAACATGAACAATGATTGCATAGTTTTTATTCATTATCATATATTTATTAATTGCTTTTTTCTGTAAAAAATATTCTGCTTAAATTCTAACCAGCTTATGGTTTTAGAAGTATCTTCTACTATTTATTCTTGTTTCAAAAGTAATGAAAATGTATCAGTGAAAACTTAATTACTCCTTATATATTTATAAAAAGTCATGACTTTTTTTCTCTGACTCTTTATTTTCATTTCTTACTGGCTCTAAATCTTTTCAATTTTTCTCATTTGATATAATCTCTCCTTCTCAAACAATCCCCTCGCTCATCTTTTCAAGGATTAATGTGTTGTACAGATTCAAATGTAAAAAAGCTAACACTCATAATGTGAGAAGAAGCAAACAAATTTCGAGAGCCCTAAAAGTGCTTTGTGGCCATTTTGAGTGGAAAACTTATTTTTTTAAAAGAGCAACATATGCTTCATTCAGCTTTTGAGAAAACCTGATTCTCAAGACACTCGTTTACCTAACTTAAATTAGGGCAGCTGAAGTTTTTTCTCACAGTTTTATTTTGCAGTTTAATATTTATTATACTATACAGCTTTTTAATTCATATCCATTTGCATTTTCTTCTATGATTATGTATTTTAAATAGAAAAAATTATTTATTTAAAACTACAGCATCACATGTTATTTTTGTCAGGATCCAGTTTTATTGTTAGCCTAACTGATGTTACTGGACTACTAAGTACCCAAATAAATCAGTCCACATCACTTTGCATTCTTGCAGATGTGCACTGAAGCATTTTTACAAAATAACCTGGTATATAGCATTTTTGACTTTTTATTTTTCAACTTTAGCTTACACTCAAAACATTACTGAAATATTAGTATCCTTCCATTTGTCTGTCAAGAAGCACCAAGGAATCAAATTTGAGGACTCGATAGCTGAGCACCATTGACCAAGAATCTGGGCTCCTTGTGTGAATATGACCATGAACAAGCAAAGATTGTGCCCTAGGAAGAGAATAATTTTGCCACAAAAACCTTGAAAGGGTTGATCTTATGTGTGGCCATATTGTTTTTCTAATGAACCTTCCCATCTGCCTGGCTGCCACACTGAATGCCATGGGAGTTGTCACTATTTGAAACCATTTTACTAAAATACGTTTACTAAATTAGAACTTGTGTTCTACAGAGAATTTAGCAAAATATCTAATCAAATACAGGCAAATTGAAAACAAGTACACCAAATTTCAGTTTTGTTACTTTTTCTACATAATATTAGAAAATCACATTTACCCAAAGTTTGAAATTAAATCTCTGGTGACTTGCTGATACCATCTGGTGAAGAAACCAGTGTCTTTAAAAGATGGCTGCTATATTTTCTTAGTAGAAAGTACAGTTATTTTGAATTTGAGTGAGAGAATAAAAATATTATCTTCCAAATTTAACAAATTTACAAAGGTATCCATCATTCAGTACAGGCATACATGATTTATTTATTTATTTATTTATTTATTTATTTATTTATTTATTTATTAAGTTAGCTTAGGAAATGTTGAACTTGAGGAAGGATTTTAAACTTGTCTCTTTTATCTTTATTGTGGATAAATAAATAATAAAGAACATTTAAAATTTTAACTTCTTTCCAAGAATAGAATAAGAAACTTCATGAGTTTTTTGAAACATTATTAAAATTCCCACGTAACTATTTTTATGTAAGAGCACTTTCATAATTGAAGAAGACAGGAATACAGTTTTCTTCTTGTTCTTTCTTTTGTTTTCTTCTTCTTCTTCTTCTTCTTCTTCTTCTTCTTCTTCTTCTTCTTCTTCTTCTTCTTCTTCTTCCTCTTGACATATTTTTAATTCCATTTTTATTAGAGAATAGAAAGTAACTTTATATTACTTTACTTTATGTTTAGTGACTTCTATTTTATTCTTTCTTGTATGATTATATTTTATATAATTAAAACTGATTCTGTTTTTTATTTAAAATATGTTTTAAATCTAGAATGTGTATATATACATATACATATACATGCATATATGTGTGTATATACATATACACACATATATATGCCAATACTCTTGTGAAATATGCCAATACTCTTGTGAAATAGCTACCAATTGGGAAATAACACCTGTATGTAATATCATCACTTTTGTGACTTTAGCAGGCTATTACTTTAAGAGAGTTTCTAATTTATATTTCATCCTATGATGTCAACGATATTTTCATGTACCAACATGGTCATTTACAGGGAATCAGACATATATTTCCCTGTAAATTACATTTCTCTGCAATCTCTATTGCTTATCAATATAATTGAGATTTAGCAGGGTGGTTTACATGAACAGGGATACAGCTCAGCATATGTAGAGATCCTCTTGCCTTGTTGATATCCTTGTTCCATTCAAATCAGCAACAGTTATTTATTCATGCCTGCCCTATATTTACATATTTCCTTGTCATTGATTTCTACTTAGACTCTTTTACTATGAGATTGAACCTTTGTGTTGTTTTTTTATTTCCCTCAGATGCCCTTCTCACGGATGCTCACTCTGTATAGCCACGGGATAATCTCACTTCCACCCATGTGGAATATGACTGTGCCCCACTCACTGCTATATGTCACATGCTTACTACAAATTTTTTTTCAAAGTGTTGCAGAACATAGTTTCACACTCTGCAAGAAATGGTCTTACAGTTTTAGTGTACAATATGTCATTTGCTAAAACTTATTTTAATCTTACTAATATTTGTTTATTCTCATGATTACTGTGTCATAGTATTTGAGAGTTACAGATAATAATGGCAAAAGAAATTTTAAGGATCATCATCGGAGAAATAAATTTCAGCTTTCTGACATTAAGTACATGCTTTAGATTCAAATTGTGAAGAAAACAATGGTTGTGTTAGTCTCTTAAATCTCAGATCTGCTCTTATATCTAAGGGTTCCCTGACAGCCTAATCACACTCAGTCAATATCTCCAGAACTATTTACTTATTTGTACGAATACTGTGTAGCACATATAATTGCCCATAATCTCAAAGGAATCCAGACTTCTGTGGGAAATTAGTTATGCTATGGTATTTTACTTCAGCAAAAATTCATAAAATTAATAAGTTATTTTATTTCAGAGGCAATTGCATCCTTATGTTTTTCAATGATGTTGATAAAATTAGACACAATTTCAAATCAAACCTTGAGTTGACTCATTAAAGTAAATTGATACTGGAATAATTAGTTTTCTCACATCCTAGCATATGTTGTAATTTCTTCCAGAAAAAAAAATCTTTATTTACTTGTATTTATCTTATTACCAAAGTCGTATGAACATCTGTGCCTGCTGGTCTGTATATTGCATAAGCTTTCAAACTTTGAAAGCTTTCATTGTGATACCGGAGAACATATAATAAACTTTGTAGATAATATTACCAGAAAGCAGTGATGTATATCATGTGAAAATTAATTTTTTATTCACCAATTTCAATGTTTATGATTTTAAAAGTATGTAAATATTTTTGGGTGTCCATGTATGTGTGTGCATGCACATGAGTGAACATGTGTTAATAGGTTTCTGCTTGTCTGTAGGTCAGCGGGTAGTAAGTAGAATTGATTTTTGTCTTCTACCATGTGATCTCAGTATATGGTTTAAGCTAGTCTTCAGGCATGATAGGAAGTGCCTGCTCAGACTTCTAGTCAGACTCACATTTTCTGATTCTTTGATTATAGGATTGCTTGCTTGGAAAATACTATTGTACCAAGTCTTTACATGTTTCCCCTCAACTTTTTACTTGTTTTCTTTACTTTTGTTAAGTTTCACTCAGTATATTTGTCCATACAAATTATTTAATAAGCTAAGTATTTTTGCATATATGCTAGTCAAAACTAAGCCTTGACTGTAACAAGGATCAGGAACCCAACTCTTGTTTTCTGTATTTACTGTGACATTTTGTAGTTGTTTTTAATGTTTCATCTATCTGCATTTCATCTTTAATAAAATATCTCTTTCAAAGCTCTACTAAGTTTTTTTTTTTTAAAAAATGGGTTATTTCCTCATTATTGAGATGATTGATTTCTTAATTTTGAGAACAATGTCTTCACCAAATGCATAATTCTATTTCAACATTTTACTAAGTTACTACTTTCTTTTTTAAAAATTGTGTACATGTACATGCATTTTGCCCACATGTCCTTGCCATGGCTAGTGTGTCTCAATCAGATGACAATTCGGTGAATCAGTTGCCAATTACTTAGTTTGACTTTCTGTAATGGCTTATACTTCACAATGTCCAGGAATGTCTCATTTCTGAATATTTAATTTTTTTGCTACTTATTGTACATGGGAAGCTTGATATTGAAAAAAAACAAATAAAACTGTGAATATCATAACCTACATTGCTCCTTACATACATTGCAAGGCCAGGGAGAAGCAGAGTGAAGTACAACCACGAAATGACTTAACCATTTCTTTAAGCCATAACCCACGAATACTGAGGCTTCTATAACCATGGCTCTTGTTTTCCCCTCCTTCCCAAGCAGCATATGATCCATGAGGAAGCAGAAACTCTGAACTTCACCTTTCAACTCAGGCCAGCTGTGCCCACTATTTCTCCCATAGGTATTCTTTCTATCTCTTTTTTTCTATTACTCTATTCCTTCCCTTGTGTATGTGAATATAATGTGTTTTTCTAAACTATTTATTGATACTTTGTAAATTTTACATCATGCATTTCAATCGCACTCATCTCCCCATCCCCCCATATGTGCCCTCTGCACTTGCAAACCCTTCCCAAAAGAAAAGAAGAAATGAAATAAAATAAAATAAATCTTGCTGTGTAAGCTGTGGTGTGTCACTGTGTGTCACACAGCATACCATATTTTTTTTCCCAAACAGCTTTATCTGGAAATGTTTACTGGAGTGAGTCATTGGTCTGTTTTGAGGACTCTGGCCTCTGCTACACTCTCAATATTGGATCCTCATCGGAACTCCTTGTGCATATTCTTTTGTTTGTACATTGATTGGTTAGGTGTTAGGAGTGAGGTTTATGTTTCCTCACCCAGACTATTATAAAGCATTATTTCCTATACTCTAGCCACATTTTCGGTACTCCTCTTCCCATTTCTTTTTCTCTCTTTCTCTCATCTTCACCGCCTCTTTTTAACTTCTTAATTACAATGTTCTCCAGCCTTAGCAATCTCTGAAAATCTGTGGATCATTAACAGAGTACTGACCTCTCCCTCCCAGCTATGTAACTCACTTAGATATATTCTTTTTCTTTTCAAGGTTAATTGAATACTTAATCCTTAACATTAAATTTTCGACAACCTACAACATTCTTAACTTTATTAATTAGGCTTTTAATTAACTCCATACTATTCTTGGCCATTGGTCCTCCAATAGATACTGAAGTCAAAGAGTCTGTTACAATTAATTGGCTAGGTTTACAATACATCGTGATAACAGAAAAGAGCTGCAGTTGCTCTCCCAGTTAATATCCTACTGCAGACTAATATCCAGCCTTCACAACGAAGGGGGAGTTCCTGTTCCAAAAAGTACTTTTTTATTGATTATTTTATTTATTTACATTTCAAATACTATTCCCCTTCTGGTTACACTTCCACAACCCCCCTACCCCATTCCCCTCCCCCCCTTCTATGATGGTGCTTCCCCATCCACCCACCCCCCACTTCACCCTCTTAGCCTTCCCCTATGCTGGGATATTGAGCCTCCAGAGGACCAAGTGCTTCCTCTCCCAGTGATGCTCAATTAGGCAATTCCCTGCTATAGATGTAGCTGGAGCCATGGGGCCTTCCATGTGTACTCTTTGGTTGGTGGTTTAGTCCCTGGGAGTTCTGGGGGAGTCTGGCTGGTTGATTTTGTTGTTCTTCCTATGGGGTTTCAAATGCCATCAGCTCCTTCATTCCTTTTCCAACACTTCCATTGGGGTCTCTGTGCTCAGTCCAATGGTTGGCTATAAACATATGATTCTATATTGGTGAGAATCTGGCAGAGCTTTTCAGAGGACAGCTATACCATGCTCCTGTCAGCAAGGGCTTCTTGGCATCAGCAATAGTGTCTGTGGTGTCTGCAGATGTGATGGATCACTAGGTAGGGCAGTCTCTGGATGGCCTTTTCTTCCTTCTTTGCTCCACTCTTTTCCCCTGCATTTCCTTTAGACAGGAGCAATTCTTGGTTAATATGTTTGAGATGAGTGGGTGGCCCCATCCCTCAACCAGGGGCCATGATTAACCTTTGGAAATTGTCTCTACAGCTCCTCTCTCCCTTTTGTTGGGTATTTCACCTAATGTCCATCCCACATTGAGTCCTGGGAGCCTCTTGATTTCCTGACATCTGGGACTTTCTGGTGGCTACCTCCAGTTCCACATCCACCAGTGCTACCCACCTCAGTTCAATTTCTTGACCCTCTGTACTCCTCCCTCTGTCTTCTCCAACACCTGATCCTGTCTCTCCTTCCCCCCCCCCCCCACCGCCTTTTCTCTCCCCCTTCTCTCTCCTTCCCAGGTCCCTCCCTCCATCTATCTCCCTTGATTATTTTGTTCTCTCTTCAAGGTAGGACTGAAGCATTCACACTTTGGTCTTCCTTCTTCATGAGCTTCATGTGGTCTGTGTGTTGTATTGTGGGTATTCCAAGGTTTTGTTTTTTTGTTTTGTTTTGTTTTGTTTTGTTTTCCTAATTTCCACTTATCAGTGTGTGTTCTTTTGTGACTGGGTTATCTCACTCAAGATGATATTTTCTAGTTCCATCCATTTGCCTGTGAGTTTCATTAAGTCATTGTTTTTAATAGCTGAGTAAACATACTCTATTGTGTAAAAATATACCACATTTTCTGTATCCATTCCTCTGTAAAGTGACATTTGGGTTGTTTCCAGCTTCACGGTATTATAAATAAGGCTGTTATAAACATAGTGGAGCAGGTGTTTTTGTTATATGCTGGAGCATATTTTGGTTATATGCCCAGGAAAACTCAGGTGATAGCAGATGCTGGCAAGAATGTGGAGAAAGACAAAGAGTTACTTTCTAATGGGCACACTCAACACTACTATATCCAAGTCCTACTTCAAGTACTTCACTTGAAATACTACAACTAATAAAAAATAAACAACAAAAATAGTACCAGATATTCAAACACAGTGACCTAAGAGGCAAAAGAAGCTAAAGCTTGTTTTTCAGTTAGGTGTTCTGTCCTATTCATGATTCATCCAATTGCTGAAACTTTGCACTTTTTAAAAGTTTATTTTAAAATTAGATGAGTTTCTTTTAATTTTTAGCATTTTGGATACATTTTTCATTAGTACATTGACCTCTTTTTAATTCTTCTTTCATATACTTTATTATCTTTGTTATATCATTCATCTCCTTGTTATTTTCCTTGAACACCCAATAATTCTTTTGAATTCCCTTTCTCTGGATTCCATCTAACTCACTTTTACTATGCAGTAGGGTTAACAATTTTTTATAGGAGGCTGAAGGAATCTAGTAACTGTACCCCATAAGTGGGACTTTCAGAATATCAAACCTTTGGATATCTTCCACCAAAATTTAGTGTCCGTTAAGGATTTGATATGATTATGGCATATTCAACAAGGCTGAATACCAGATAGCAGAATGAATAATCAAACAAGAAAAAGTCAAGATCATTATTTTTAGCCTGCCATTACACTCAAGCTAACAAAAATTTTGACTGGTACTGTGGGCCTTACTAGATTGTCTTCCCCTCATAAACTGGTCACCAACCCATGAGGGTTTACACTTTCCTTGGAATGAATAATCTTTGTCTGTCTCTACACTTCAATTATGGTAGCAATGACTTAGCTTTGGGAAACAAGATTTTAAAAAAAACTTTAAACAATATTGAACATGAAATGAAAGAAAATTGTTTTAATGTATGTATGGAGGGTGGCAGAGAAGGGCTTATCAAGTGAGTTTATTTGTATGAACACATTTCTGTCTGTCCCTCAGGAATTAAGACTTTCCCTCCTCCTCTCAAGGTATTCCATATATCTATCTCACTGTGTCTAAAGAAATGGTCAATTAATTCTTCTGTTCACACCATGCTTCTTCCATTCATATGGCTATGAGAGGCCAGCCTGCAGGTAAAGAGCCAGAATATGAACCACTCAGCTAGCCATTCTCTTCTGCACACAAAAGCACGCTTCTACTCTTGTCCCAGTCACCCTAAACTCTAGAGAATACTATGACTGCTCACTGAAACATCTCAAATAGTTAGAAGCACTCAGAGTATCCAAGAAGGGCCTTTTCAGTGGATAGTTTCAGAGTGAACCTCTCACCTCAAACCTGGGGCCAGAGCATAGGCTAGAAAGAGCTGTCTGGGAAATTTGGGTACTATCTACTAAGATTGCATTGTCTGTCATCTCATAGGAAACGTCATGGATATAAAAATAAATCATTGCCATCATTCAGTTTCTTGTTATTGCCTTTGAACAGCCAATCATTCTTTCGAGTTCCCTTTCTCTAGGATTTCTTCTAATTCACTTTTACTATGCAGTAGGGTTAACAATTTTTTGGAGGAGGTTGAAGGAAACTAGTAACTGAAGGAAGAAATGAAGTAAGTCTGAGGAGATTGATTAAAATAATAATTCATAGTTGTCATCCAGAAAACACCAAACTCAATGGATGTACCTTATTCACATTGTGAGGGGGATCTTCTAGTCAGGACACAGGCAGAAGCCAAGGTTGTTCTATACCTAGTTGATTAAACTGTAGAGATAGTCTATTCACAAGAGATGTGGCATTGATGGAGTTTTCTACATGTGGGACTACAGCAAGTAGGAGTAGGCTCTTCAGTCATTTGAGAGCTCTATCTAACAACCTTGTGATCAGGGTTCTTATACAAGTTTTCTACTCCTCAATAAATTATCTTCCTAATACAAAGAATGTTACATAGCATATATTTTTTTTTCTTTTAACTTTGTTATTTTACCCTCTGGATCACTCAGTTTTTTTCTTTGTAAAATGTCTTGCCACTATAGCTTCTGTTTTAATTATAGTTGATGTGGAATTC
Organism: Arvicanthis niloticus; assembly: GCF_011762505.2. NCBI lineage: Eukaryota > Metazoa > Chordata > Mammalia > Rodentia > Muridae > Arvicanthis > Arvicanthis niloticus. Next base: position 117,014 of record NW_023045534.1, on the reverse strand, counting down.
CTAGATACTGAACATATTAAAGATATATCAATCCAAAAGTTGCTGTTTGAACATACTGATTATTAAAATAAAGTCACCTAAATATAAAAGTATTTTAAAAACATTTGTAAGACAATAAGTCTGAGCTTCATAATATCTTTCCTTAAAGTAAGTGCTCAAATTTTGATTTAAAGTATGCTCTCCATCATACAAAGAATCTATGTTCTTGTCATTGTTGAGAAAGTTTGAGCCTGACAGAAATGTATACTGACCTGACCGTGTTAAAATGACTCTCATCTTCTAATCTCTCCATATACTTTAGTTACATTTCCACAATTTGCTATTCTTTGTCTAATTTAGTGTATACACATTAAATTCCCATTACCTTTGAGGTCTTTTTGTCTTTATGAGGGTTCTCATGTCACATAAAACTTACATCATATAAATTTGTATTGTTCTCTCCTGTTGATCTGGTTCACTTCTCAAGCTGAGATGTTCAAAAGCATCATGAGATAAATGAAAACTGTCCCCTAGTCTAGGACATTCATATCTTACATCTACATCAAGAACCTTACACATAATGAGCCTTCTGGAATGCAAAAACCTCAGTTGTACAAGGATGGCAAGATTATCTTCTCAATATGTAAAGAACCCTTAGGTAAGTTGCTGGATATTGTCATTGATTACTAATAAATAAAATTTTCCTGCAATGAATATTTCCTTTAAATCCTGTTTGTCATGTGTTTATGAACATTCTTAAACTGTAAATGCAAAAAGAATATTCACTGCTTAGCTTCCAGGTTCTAAAACCTGTCTTATATTAAAAATACCTACAGAGATTAACAAATGTTGATGCCTGGCTTTCACCTCTAGGGATTTTATTCTATCATGGCTTCAGCAGAAAAACAAAATAACCTGGGCTTTTTCTCCCTTGTCAGTTTAGGTTTCCATCTCTGCCTTCAATCAAATAGTCTTTGAAAGTATGCTCCAGTTTATGAGTTTTAATAAGTAATACTTTTTTAAAAAGTAAAATTATAATCTAGTTACATCATCATTTCTCCCTCCCTCTTTTCCCTTTAACCCCTTCCATGTACCTTGTTCTCATCAAGTTCATGGTCTCATTTTAATTGTTATTCTCTCTCTTTCTCTCTCTCTCTCTCTCTCTCTCTCTCTCTCTCTCTCTCTCTCTCTCTTTCTCTGTGTGTGTGTGTGTGTGTGACACACACACACATGTGCACGCCAAAACACACATTACTGAATATGTAAACACAAAACACAATCTGCTTTTTCCATATCATGATTCTTTTAAGTATTTGATTTCAAGACTGACCATTTGATACTGGAAAGCCAAGTGGAATGTTCTTCTCTGGAGAAAGATAATATCTCCTGTTCTTAATATCCCTTAGTTGTCTACAGTTCCTTGTCTTGACTTGAAGGCTTGTGAGAGCGTTCCCCATTCCATATCAGCTTGTCTGTTGGTGTTATTCTCGTCCCTGTCTTGTATAGGCAGTCATGCAGATGAGATTTCAGGGATGGAACACTGCCCTAACATTATCTTATGCTTACTGGTGGCTCCTTCCAACTGTGTCTCAGGAGTTGAGAGATTAGATTTACAATTGCAGGTATTCATTGAATTGGTCGAAGATTTTCAATACTTAATACTACTATTACTGTGGGAGAGTCGAAGCATTTTACCTATGCTTTTCATTCCTCAAAGAGATAAAACATGTTCAGATGATTTATTTATTATCATCTTAGTATGGTAATACATGTCTTTCAAGGAATTTGTCCATCTCTCCAAATTGTCAATATTTAATTTATATTTTTAAATTTTTATTATAATTTAATTAATTTAATGAAAATCAAATTCCTCCACACACTCATTTGATGTCTTTACTCTTAATTAATTGTTATGGTTCTAAGCAAGATGTTTTTGCCTCAGAAAATATTATCTTTTGGTAATATTGACCTTTCCTTATAGTCTTTACTAGGTTATGTAATTTTTAAAATAAGGCATTGATTTTCTTTCTACTGTATTTTTCCTACTGCTTGCTTTCAATTGTGTTCCTTTTCTTTATAAACTTTTATACAGTAGAAATTAAAAATACTGATTTGAAGCCACACTTATTTTTAAATTCAAACAGATGTGATGCTGCATACTTTCATAGAAGGGGTATCTGGACCTCCTTCTGTTTTTAAAAAAATAAGTTACATTAAATTTTCATGCAACTTAAAATATTTTTTAATTTTTTGTTTATTTTTAAGCTTTGATAAATCTAGAAATATACTGTTTAATTTAAAGATTGGATTTTCTGGCTTTATTTTTCTTATTGATATCTAATTTAACTCTGCCATAATAAAGCTATACATTAATTATTTTAGCACATTTCGAGAATCCTTTTCATTGCTTACAGTATTATTTTTGTAAAGAGTCCATGTGCTCTGGACAATCTATCAAGTTGTTTTCTTGTATAAACATTATATATTTGTATTTATGACAACCTCTTTGTTCACATTCACCAAAAAATTTAAATCTACAATTATTTTAGTTCTGCTTATTAAATATGATGTGAGTTTTATATTCTGATCTTTTTACTTTTGTTAACACAAACCAGAATCACCAGAAATGAGACAACCGTGTGGACTCCCCTTTATCAGATTTACTGCAGACCTCTAACTGAAGGATTTTAGTCTTATTTTTCCTTTTCTTTTCCTCTTGAGACTATAATATAATAACATCATTTCTTACCTCCCTTTTCTTCTTCCCTGTCCCAATTCCCTAATTGGTTTCTTTAATGTCTGCAAGCCCATAACCATTCATTTTTGATGCGTGCATTGTACATATAAATATATATTGCTGAATATAACTTTCTTAGTCTCTATAATGTACCTTCTATGTAGGCTTATTTTCAGGATTGAGTATTTGATGTTAGATGACTAATTTTTGTACTCTTCCAACTCTTAGCATTTCTTAGTTTCCTTAGTTATTTTTATGGGATTGAGCTTTAATGACCTTTCCCTTGTCCAATGTTCATTTTTTTATTTGATAATGTATTTATTTACATTTCAAACATTATTCTCTTACCAAGTTTCCTCTCTGGAAACCCCTTATCCCATCCCTGCCCCATTGTTCATTTTTAATATGTCTATTGTTCTCAGCTCTTGTTTAGGCAGACATGTTGTGTATTGTTAATAAGTATAGGTTTAGGTATGGACATAGTAAAGCCCACAATGTTTCAGCAAACTTCCTAATCCTTTATCTCTTAAAGCTTTACTCTAGTTCTTCCACAATGATCCCTGAGATACAGTTACTAGAGTTGTTTTGTAGGTGTATCCCTTAGGAATGAGCTCTACAACTCTGCTTTATAATTGGTTGTGTTTTTCTTTAATGGTCTATGTCTGTTGTCAAGGATGTTTTCCTTGATGAAGGGTGATGACAACATTTATTTGTGAGTATAAGGCCAAATATTTTGAATACAGTTAAGGATTATTTTGACTTAATAAAGTGATATGAATAGGTTATTCCAATATCCGTGACTTCATTAGCCTTGGTTATTTGACTAGTTTACTAGTATCAGCCATGGTTTCTCTATCATAAAGCAGGTCATAATTGTAATTACAGTATATTTGGTTACCACTAACATATGAATTTCACTACTGCACCTTAGGGTTTAATGCCATGGTGTTTGTTCTTGTGGCTCTAGGTGACATAGATTAGTATGAATGTTTGTTGCTTCCTACCTTTAGAAACTTTGATGGCACATTCTGCTTTGTTTGGCCCTGAGCATGAAGTGAATGGTGTCTTTAGCATTAAAACTTAAGTTCTACCTCTTAGGGGAAACTAAGGGAACGAACAACAGCCTATATGTTTGGGAAATCTTTTAGACAACATTGATCAACAACTCCAAATACTTCACATACTTAATATTGGGATTTTTGACAAGGGGTTTTGGCTCTTGGAGGAAGCATTGTCCTACCACAAGATATGATATATAGATCATGTACAAACTTTGGTTTTCATAGGGTTTTTAGTTAGTTAATAGCATTATTTCTGATAATCCTTTCCTGTTATTTTACTTTTCTTTTCTCTCTATGTCTTTTCTTCCTCTTTAATAGAAACCACCATTTCTCCTATTTTCCCATGTATCTTGTTATTCTTATTTCTATTGGTCCTTTAGTTATCTACCCCTTCCATTTCCTCTTTTATTTTCATGGTTTCTACAATTTCTCTAGAATATGTACTTACAAATGACATTTGGCCCACAATGACAATTTGGATCTAGTAACCTCTGATGAGCAACAACATGTGAAGTCTGTCTTTCTGGGTCTGAGTTACCTTACTTAATATGATCTTTTCCAGTTCTATCCATTTGTCTGTAAAATTTGTGATTTCATTATTCTTTATATCTAAATAATATTAATAATGTTCTATAATATATATGTAGCACATTTCATTATCCATTCATATGTTGAATGACATTTAGTGTTCTTACCTTTCCTAGATATTGTGAATAAGTCAATAAAGAGCACATTTGAGTAAGTGTTCCTGGAAACGGTTGTTGAGTGCATTGAGCATATGCCAAGGAATGGCATAGCTAGGTCATATGGTAGATTTATTTTTCAGTCTACAAACTGACTTCATTACTGGCTACATCATTTTGCAAACATAGCACATGTTAATAAATGTTTCGCCTTCCCCCACATTGCTACAAAATCGTTTGTTGTCAGTTATTCCATTGATCTTTGCCATTATTTCTTGGTTAAGATGAAATCTCAAAGTTTTGAACTGGATTGCACTAATTGCTAGGGCTAGTGAATATAATGGACAGTTTTGGAAATATAGTTTAGACATTTTTTTTTCTTTTTAAGAATACCTGTTCAAGTTCTCCCCCCTCCCACATACCCACTCCTATCTCGGTGTCCTAGTGTTCCCCTATCCTGGGTCTTCAAGCCTCCACAGGATCAAGGGGCTCCCCTCACAGTGATATGACAATCCTCTGCTACATATCTAGCTGGAGCCATGCGTACCCCATGGCTATTCTTCGGTTGGTGGTTTAGGCCCTGGAAGCTTTGGGGGGGGGCGGTCTGGGCAGTTGATATTGTTGTTTTTCCTATGAGGTTGCAAACTCCATCAGCTTCTACAGTCCTTGCGCTAACTTCCCCATGGGGTCCCCATGCTCAGCCCAATGTTTGGCTGTGTACATATGCATCTGTATTGGTCCAGCTCTGACAGAGCCTCTCAGGGGACAGCTATACTGTGCTTCTATCATTAAGCACTTCTTGGCATCACAACAGTGTCTGGATATGGTGTCAGCAGATGGGAGGGATCCCTAGGTGGGGCAGTTACTAGATGGCCTTTACTTCAGTTTCTGCTGCACTCTTTTTCCCCACATCTCCTTTTGACAGGGAGAAATCTGGATTAATATTTTTGAGGTGGGTAGGAGTAGAGTAGCCCTATTTCTCAAATGAGGGCAGTGCCTATCCACTAAATATGGTCTCTACAGGTTCTATCTTTGCTTTTTTGTGTATTTCAGCTAAAGTCCTCCCTGTAGGGTCCTGGGAACCTCTTGGGTCCCTGGCATCTGGGAATTAGTGGCAATACATTTTAAAATAGTGAAAGATTAGCTACATTCTTTTTATTATTGTATGTTTTATTTATTTATATTTCAAATTTTATCTGCTTTCACAGTTTCCCCTCTGGAAACCCCATATCACATCATCCCTCTCCCCACTTCTATGATGTGCTCCCCCACCCACTCACCCCTGCCTTCATGCCCTGTCATTCCCTTACACTGGGGAAGCCAGCCTTCCAAGGTCCAAAGGCCTCTTCTCCCATTGATAGCCAGCAAAGCCATCCTCTGTTACATAAGCAACTGGAGCCACGGGTACATACATGTGTACTCTTTGATTGTTGGTTTAGCTCCTGAAAGATCTTGGGGTCTGGTTGGTTTATATTTTTCTTCCTATGGGTTAAAAATCCCTTTAGCTCCTTCAGTCATATTTTTAATATCTGGTAAGATATGTTTTGTATCATACTTTGTTCCATATAATACTTATCTTTATAGCCTAATATTCCTTGATGGTGGCAGGGATTCATTACAATTTTAAGTATTCTGAAAGATATTTTCTGCTAATGGTCCCACAAAATGGGACTTATACCAGACTTTTGAAATTATCTCACTACTAGCTTCTAAACAAAACCAAACACTGTTATTTGTTCATTTTTATCTCACTGACCACCCAAACATTCAAGAATTTTGTTTAAAATTCATGTCTATCTATATTATTATTTTGGAGTGAGAATCAAATATGACAATTCTAATTTATGAAGGTTCTTCAAAACTGCCTCTCTATTTTATGTTTCATTCTTTCTTTTGCTGTTAGATTTCCTGTTTTCTATCATCATAATTGAACAAGTTATAGTATAAATATCTTATAATGTTTTAAAAGTTTTCTGCTATGCTTTTTCTATAAGGACACCTCTTTTGAAGTATAACTTTCAAAGAAAAATCAAAAAATAATAAATAAATAAATAAATACATAAATAAATACATAAATAAGTCGAAAATCTATGAGTGATATGTGACCTTCAACAGATAAAGGCAACTAGAGGTTAAATCTGTACTACTAAATGAAACAAACAATGATTTCTCATGCTATTATATGTTTTGCTTCTTTTTATTTTCTTTCTCATTTTTAAGGAGAAGATTCACTCTCATGCTTCCTAAGGATTATGCCATTAAAAATGAGCCTGGAGACAGTGATAGCATTCAGATCTTTTGAATAATGTCTGAAAGATTGAAGAATGTATGCGAAAGTCATTTAAAATTCACCACCACCTTTAATTAGACTTATTTAACCTTGCAAGGCTCAACAAATGAACATAGCTAGATCAAGTGAGTTTTTGTTAGTGTTTCTACCATGATCCCAGATATTAACTGAAGGGCTCTACACAGACTGAGAATTGATGAAGCATGTGATGTAAGAGTGCTTGTAACTCTAGGGAAAGGGTGACCTTTTTAAGCATGAGAATAAGTAAAGGTTACAGGGCAGGTTTTTCCCCTAGCTTCCTGTAGGAATTTATTATAGATTTGCTTAGACTTTTTTTTTTCTTGCTTAATAGTCTGTTATAGCTTTCAGAGCTAAATTATCTGACATAAGCAGAAGTAAAGTTCTCATTAGAACAGATTCACTACAAGCCTGCACTATTTTGCATTTGATTATCATGCTTATTTTCTCTGATTAAAAGTGATTCATATGTTGAAGTTCAATTCAAAAGGCATCTTAGCACAAGGGTGTAGTATTAGACAACCTTCAAAATTCTGTTGCTCAGATGAAGATTATTTTTCCTCAACCTCATCTGCAAACGTGCTGATGTACTGCTTGTTCTATAAAACCAGAAATGTTTAAAACATGCTAAGTTAATCACATAATGTTAAGTGTCTCTGCATTGATGCTTGCAAAACTACTGCAAAGTCACATTACCAAAGAATATTAAGGCACATTCAATACTTTCCTCTAGTTGGAATTACTTTATAATGACTCAGTACTTATTTTTCAGGCATTTCATCAAGGATTTAAAAGTGCATTACTGATGATGAAACATTCCATGTCCTTGCAAAAATTAGAAGAAAATCACAATAATTCAGACATCAGTGTTTCAAAATTTTTTTGAAATGTAGAGAAGCAGTAAAACAATAGTTTCTTCTAAAAATCTATTTTATCTCAAGCCAATCTGTGTTTTCAGATTATTTTTATTAATTTGTATCTGGTTCCTAAGTGTTAGTTATGATTTATAACTGAAGTTTTAGAGCAGTGCATAATATTGTATATTTAAGGGGAAATTTTTTCTTAGAATGTACTGTATCTTAACTTTTGTATCTAAGGATAGCGACAAAGAGAACAGATTGGAACTAGACTTATTCATGTAGACCTGTTCTTCAAAATGGTTACAGTCACTGGAATTTCACTTAAATCATTTTTATGTAATGTGGAATAAATTTGAGGATGGTATCATTTCTCTCACTAAGTTTTGTTGTTGTGGTAATTGTTTATGTTATTTGTTTCTTTAGCTATTTGTATCCCAAATATTGCCATACCTCCAAATCCCTCCTGGCAGAGTTTCTCCCCAATGAAGGTACCACTTTTCCTCTGAGAGGCCCACAACCCCTGTTATCCACCTACCCTGGTACATCAAGTCTCTGCAGGATTAAGAACATTCTCTCCCACTGAGTCCAGACATGGCAGCCCTCTGCTACATATGTGTTGTGGAACAAACACATATGGAACAAACCTGTTTATGATCTATTGTTGGAGGTTCAGTCTCTGGAAGCTCCCAGTGGTCCAGATTAGTTGACACTGTTGGTCTTCTTGTGGAAACAGACATGAACACATTGGCATAGGAGAAAATTTCCAGAACACAATGCCAATGTCTCAGACACTAAGATCAAAAATTGATAAATTCGATTTCATGAAACAAAAAATTTTGTAAGGCAAAGGATACTTTCAATAGAACAAACTGGCACCCTACAGATTTGAAAAATTTCTTCACTGATCCTATATCTGACAGAGGGCTAATATCGAAAATATACAAAGAACTTGACAAGTTAGACTACAAAAGCAACAACCCAATTAAAAAATGGAATACAGAGCTAAACAAAGAATTCTCAACAGAGGGATGCCGAATTTCTGAGAAGCACTTAAAGAAATGTTCAACATCCTTAGTCATCAGTGAAATACAAATCAAAACAACTCTGTCTTACACCAATTAGAATAGCTAAGATCAAAACTCAGGTGACAGCCCATGCTGGTGATGATATAGAGAAAGGGAAACACTCCTCCATTGTTGATAGGATTTCAAACTTGTGAAATTTCTCAGGAAATTAATATAATGGTTTATCAGAAAATTGAAAATGTTCTACCTAAAGACCCAGCTACACTATTCCTGGGCGTATACTTGAAAGGTACTCTACCACATCCCAAGAACACAAGTGCCAATATGTTTATAATTGCATTATTTATAATATCTAGAAACTAAAAGCAACCCAGATGTCCCTCAAGTGAAGAAAGGATACAGAAACTTTGGTACATTTATACAATAGAATACTATTTGTCTATGAAGAACAAGGACATCATAAATTTTGTAGACAAATGGATGGAACCAGAAAGTACCATCTTGTATGAGGTAAGCCAGTCCCAAAAGGTTATGCATGACATATGCTCACTGATAAGTGTACATTAACCAAAGTATTTAGAATGCCCATGATATACCCATAGACCCAAAGATATTAAATAAGACAGAAGGTCAAAGTGAGGATGTTAATGCCCCATTTAGAAGGGAGAACAGAATGGTTATGAGAGGCAGAGGGAGGAGCAAACTTGGGTGAATGAGGGGGAGCCTAGGGAAATAGGAGGGCAGGATGAGAAATGAAGAGACATGGGAGAAAGTTTCAGAGGATCAGGAGAATGAATGTAAATATGTAGCTTTGGGGGATAGGGACAGGGGGGTGATTCTCTAGAAAGTCTCAGAGGCCCAGGTTGTAGGAGGCTTCTAGGAATCAAAGCAAGAGGCCTTAGCAGAAACATCAATAGTTGGGATATGGAACCTGAAGAGACCACCCCCAGTAGCCAGAAAAGACGTGCAGTAGAGAGATGGCACTCCAAAATACCCAAAATCTTTTAGCCCTATGTAAAAGAAATGTAGGGGCAAATAAGGAGCAGAGATGGAAGGAATGGCTGACCAGTATCAAGTCTATTTTGAGACTCATTCCATGGGCAGGCATTAATCTGTCATACTATTCATGATGCTATGTTGTGGTTACTGAAAGGAGCCTAGCATAGCAGACCTCTGAGAGGCTATCCTGAGCAGCTGACTGAGACAGGTGCAGATACACACAGATAAACATTGGAAAAAGGTTAGAGACCCCCTGTAGAAGAATTAGTAGAAGGATTGAAGACTCTTTACCTAAGTTATTAACCCAAGCACTGGTTACAAACAAGGATCCAAATTACATATGTTTCATAGACTTTTATTTGTGTTAAGGTCCCTTTGATTATCTTGCACTATAATATAATATTTACTAGTGAGATTTCTACCATCTTTAATCTATTAATTTGAAGAAAATATCTGGTAGAATATTGATTTACCATGTTCTATATTTATAGAATAACACATCTGGTTTTTCTTCCCAGTCCAATTAATCAGGCCTTTTTCTAACATGACACAGAATTATCATAAATCTCCTCCTTACCTTTAGTAATGAAATATAAAATTAATTCTGAATATGAAAGTGCTAAATGAAAACGTGACATTTATCAGTTTTCAATGCAATGAGAGTGAATGTGATGACACTTTGTTTTCTTATATTTATTGAATATTTTATTTACATTTCAGATGCCATCCCCTTTCCCCAATCCCCCCAGAAAACCCCTATCCCATGCCCCCTTTTCCTTTTTGCTTTTATACACTTTTTTAAAATGTTAATCAAAGGCTTTATAAGTTTGGTAATGCTCAATCAGAAGTATAACCTAATACCCAGCATAGATATATCAACTATCTTTGACTGGTGGAGACACGTGAACAACTGCCTCCATATCCCCCCCCCTTTCTTTCTCTCTCTCATCACCTAGCTTCTCCTCTCTTTCTTCTCCTCTCCTTACTCCTTCTCTTCATCTCGGTACCCCTCTCATCTTAGCTCCTCCTACATATCACACTTCTTGTTCAAATGAAACTTTGCTCTCAAAATATAATTAGAGCATAATTTTCCAATTTGAACCAGTGAGGTACAAGATAGTTTTAATACCCAGTCCATCATTTTGTTGACTATCCAGAACCTCTGTCATCTCTCCTAACTAAAACACTTAGTTCTGGACCTGGCTTTTTTCTGGGCTTTAGAATGAATGTCAGCTGAAAACCATCCACTCAGATCTTTTCTCTCAAAGTAAATAGCCAGGATTGACTATGAGACTATAGGTCTTCAACCCTGTCAGAAATCCAGAATGACTGAGTTAACTAAAATTATGGGAAGCACAAAATATAGCTTCTAAAACTTATACAATTTATAGAGACCGATGAACACCTGAACACTCCCTATACTACAAAACTTTGGAGCATCTGATCTTCAGCCTTCTGGCCCAGGATCATCTGACAGACCTAGTGATGCAGAATTATTAAGGGCTGATTACTCTGTCTAGGCAGATATAATCAGTCTACTATTCTGCAAGTGAGTCCTTTTCTGGACAGTAATTTGTCTGTAGATGAAAAGAGGCAATTCTTGCCTAGTGGCTGTCTCAACACAACTGGAGTAGTCCAAAGATGCTCAATTTCTTTTTAGAATCCAATACAGGAATCTGTCAGGAGCAGACAGGTCTCTAATCAAAATGAACATTAATAGAGAAATGTTTGTAACATCAATTCTGTGGACTTCTGACGTTTTGAAAACCAACTATCCATGTAAGGTAATCTGGAGAGTTGTCTGTTAACTCCTCTCAGCTATTTCTAAATAAAATATAGAAAACACCCTAACAATACACTCGAAGCCATGAATTTGCTATAGTCTCTTCACTCACAGGCTAACCATCTCAAATCAGTTGAAAAAGTTAAAGAAGGACTTGGTCTAAGCCTTTTATTCCTAAATATGTTATACAGGCACAATGCCTATGAGAGTATCAATATTCATCTCACTTTTATGTCAATAAGAAGCTCATACCAAAGAAAACTTTACGTTTGAAATCAAAGTAAATTTTGTACCATTTAAGAAATTATAACTTCATCTTGATAATAATTATACAGATTTCTACCAATAGGTTATGGCTATGCAATAAATCCTAGCTAATCTTCCCTATTCCCACAAAAGCCTCCACTTTTCCCTAGAAAGACAGCCCAACATTAACTACCTCAGTCCGCAAGCCCAGGGAATAGGGGCGCTGACTCTTCATTAATTTCTTCCAGTTGATTATTGGCATTGAGATATTAGAAGAGGGGTGGGGGAAGTAAATTTATAAGCCTCTGACGCTGTGTCTTCACTGCATCCAGTTGGAATTCCAGGACTTCAGAGGTTTGAGCAGGTCTGCATAGCTTTCTTGATGAGTGGAAACACCAAGGCTGTGTATTCTGCAATGTACAATTCTCATAACAAATTTTAGTATCAAGATAATTTTTTAAGAGGGCTGACATTTTATTAAAGATGTTGGTTCTAACAGCTTTTCTTTTTTCCCCTTTTTTAATATAATATTTTCATTTTAAATTTTATCCCTTTACCCTATTCCCACCACTACCCAGGAACCCCTTATCCCATTCCCCCTCCTCTTGCTTCTATGAGGGTGTGCTCCCACCTACCCTCCACTCCCACCTCCCCACACTCAGATTCCCCACTACTCAGTGTTCAACCTTCATGGGACCAAAGATCTCCTCTCCCACCTATGCCCAACAAGGCCATCCTCCCCTACATATACAGCTGGAGTCATGAGTCCCTCCCTATGTGCTCCTAGGCTGGTGGTTTAGACCCTGAGGGGGGGGGGGCTCTTGTTGGTTGGTCTTGTTGCTCTCTTCATGGGGCCACCAACCCTTTCAGCTCCTTCAGTCTTCTCTCTAACTTCTCCATTGGGAACCCTTGATCTGATTAATGGTTAGCTGTGAGTATCTTCCTCTTTGTATGTCAGACTCTGGGGGACCTCTAAGGAGACAGCCTTATCAGGCTGCTGTCAGCATCAACTTTCTGTCATCCACATCAGCATCTATTTTTGGTGACTGCACATGGGATGAATACTCACATGAAATGGTTTCCTTACAACCTCTCCTTCAGTTTCTGTCCCACACTTTGTCTCTATATATGCTCCCTTGGGTATTTTATTACTCCTTCTAATTAAGACCTAGGTATCCACACTTGTTCTTCCTTCTTCATGAGCTTCATGTGGTCTGTTAGATGATTCTTTGTTGTTTCAAACTTTTGGGCTAATCTTCGCTTATCAGTGAGTAAATACAATGTGTGTTCTTTTGTGATTGGGTTACCTGACTCAGGATGATATTTTCTAGTTCCATCCATTTACCAAGAATTTCTCAAATTCATTATTTTTAATAGCTGAGTAATATTCCATTGTGTAAATGTACCACATTTTTTGCATCCATTCCTCTGTTGAAGGACATCTGGGTTCTTTCCAGCGCTTCTGGCTATTATAAATAAGGCTGCTATGAACATAGTGGAGCACATGTCCTTGTTATATGTTGCAGCATTTTCTGGGTATATGCCCAGGAGTGGTATAGCTGAGTCCTCAGGTACTGCTATTTCCAATTTTCTGAGGAACCGCCAGACTGACTTCCAGAGTGGTTGTACCAGCTTGCATTCCCACCAACAATGGAGGAGTGTTCCTCTTTCTCCACATCCTCACCAGCATCTATTATCACCTTAATTTTTGATCTTAGCCATTTTGACTGGTGTGAGGTCGTATCTCAGGGTTGTTTTGATGTGCATTTTCCTGATGATTAAGGATGTTGAGCATTTCTTAAGGTGCTTCTCAGCCATTAGACTTTTCTCTGTTGAGAATTCTTTGTTTAACTCTGTACCCTATTTTTTAATGGGGTTATTTTGTCTGGCGTCTAATTTCTTGAGTTCTTTGTATATATTCAATATTAGCCCTCTATTGGATGTAGGATTGGTTAAGATCTTTTCCCAATCTGTTGGTTGCCATTTTGTCTTATTGACAGTGTCCTTTGCCTTTCAGAAGCTTTGCAATTTGATGAGGTCCCATTTGTCAATTCTTCATCTTAGAGCATAAGCCATTGGTGTTCTGTTCAGGAACTTTTCCCCTGTGCCTAAGTATTTGAGGGTCTTCCCCACCTTCTCTTCTATTTGTTCCAGTGTATCTTGTTTTATGTGAAGGTCTTTTATCCACTTGGAGTTGAGCTATGTACAAGGGGATAAGAATGGATTAATTTGCATTCTTCTACATGCTGACTTGGAGTTGAGCCAGCACCATTTGCTGAAAATGCTAACCTTTTTCCACTTGATGGTTTTAGCTCCTTTGTCAAAGATCAAGTGACCATAGGTGTGTGGGTTCATTTCTGGATCTTCAATTCTATTCCATTGATCTTCCTGCCTGTCTCTGTACCACTACATGTAGTTTTTATTACTATTGCCCTGTAGTATAGTTTGAGGTCAGGGACGGTGATTCCCCCAGAAGTTCTTTTGTTGTTGAGAATAGTTCTCGCCATCCTGGGTTTTTTGTTGTTCCAAATAAATTTGCAAATTGCTCTTTCTATCTCTATGAAGAATTGATTTGGAATTTTGATGGTGATTACATTGAATCTATAGATTGCTTTTGGCAAGATGGCCATTTTTACTAAGTTAATCCTGCCAATCCAGGAGTATGGGAGATCTTTCCATCTTCTGAGATCTTCTTCGGTTTCTTTCTTCAGAGACTTGAAGTCCTTGTCATACAGATCTTTCACTTGCTTGGTTAGATTCACTCCAAGATATTTTATATTATTTGTGGCTATTGTGAAGGGTGTCATTCCCCTAATTTCTTTCTCGGCTTGTTTATCCCTTGAATAGAGGAAGGTTACTGATTTGTTTGAGTTGATTTTATATCCAGCCACTTTGCTAAAGTTGTTTATTAGGTTTAGGAGTTCTCTGGTGGAAGTTTTAGGGTCACTTAAGCATACTATCATATCATCTGCAAATAGTGAAATTTTGACTTCTTCCTTTCCTATTTGATAGAATAAGTCATTAAAAGTCTCCCCACCAAAAAAAGTCCAGGAGCAGATAGTTTTAGTGCAGAATTCTATCAGCCCTTCAAGGAAGACCTAATACCAATTCTCTTCAAGCTATTCCATCAAATAGAAACAGAAGGAACACTACCCATTTCATTCTATGAATCTACCATTAAGCTCATACCCAAACCACAGAAAGACCCAACAGAGAAAGAGAACTACAGACCAATCTCACTTATGAATATTGATGCAAAAATACTCAATAAAATTCTCGGAAACCGAATTCAACAACACAAAAAAACAATTATCCATCATGATCAAGTAGGCTTTATCCAAGAAATGCAGGGATTGTTCAATATTCGGAAATTTATCAATGTAATCCACTACAGAAATAAACTCAAAGAAAAAAACCACATGGCCATCTCACTAGATGCTGAGAGAACATTTGACAAAATTCAACATCCCTTCATGTTAAAAGTCTTGGAAAGATCAGGAATTCAAGGCCCATACCTAAACATACTAAAAGCAATATACAGCAAGCCAGCAGCCAACATCAAACTAAATGGAGAGAAACTTGAAGCAATCCCACTAAGATAAGGGACTAGACAAGGCTGCCCACTCTCACTTTACCTATTTAATATAGTGTTGGAAGTCCTAGCTAAAGCAATTAGACAACAAAAGGAAGTCAATGGGATACAAATAGGAAAGGACATTTTGTTTTCTTATGTGATCTGGACCTCAGTAATGTTTTAGAAAATTTCCCTCTAAGGAAACATAGGCTATCTCTGTGCCTCTATGTCTCTGTGTCTCTGTGTCTGTCTGTCTGTCTGTCTGTCTGTCTGTCTGTCTGTCTGTCTCTCTCTCTCTCTCTCTCTCTCTCTGTCTCCTGCTGCCTTCATGTAGATAGAAATATGATTCTGTAGTCACTTTGGAACATAAAGCGACTTATTTGAAACATTAGGACAGCACATTAAACACAGAACAGTTGCATCAAAAAGCAGTTATATGTGCTTTGTTTCACTTAACCATCCTTAGCTTGATCCTTCTCTCCAAAGTCATGCAACTTGAACTAATCTAGTCTCATTTTGATAGAAACTGTGAAGCAGGGATGACTTAGCTTCTGCTCTCTCTATCCATATCCTCAGATATCTCTGTTCAAAAAGTGGCTGTATTTAGGAATGATGGCTCAAGGGTAGTTTGCAGATGTCAGCTGGGTTCATGACCAGCAGTAAATTTATCTAATTACAGAGGAGGACTAGAAGGCACATTAGGATATAAATCTAAAATCAGATTCTGTAATCAGCTTCATCATTAATAAAGTTGTATTTTTGTTTCCATCTGTTTGTTTCATGTGTCAGCTGCACTGATGTTTCTGAAAAGGCAGATAATGACTTAATGCAAATGACTATATAACTACACGACATAGAATATACATATTTAGTTACTTGCTCACTGGAAAACAAATAAACTCACTACAAAGTATATACTGATTTGGGTGCTTGAAGTACTCCTTTTCTAGTCACTCTTAAGCCATGACTGTAATGTTGCTGAAGAAAGAGAAGGAAATAAATGTGGCATTTCACCCATCAAAATATTCTTTATGCCAAAATACTTCAAAGAAAATATATACAGTCTATAATTTAGTGAAAAAAATCACTATATTTGGGGCTTTTAATATTAATTATTTTCATATTGATATTATTCATTTAATTATACACGTAATTTATTTTTCTAGCTGTCTTATATAATAATATATTCTGCTGTTATGAAAATAGATTATTTTCTCACTTAAAATATCCTGATTGTGTGTTCTTCTCCCTCTACTCTTCCCAGGTTCTCCATAATTCTGGCCTATCTAGATCTACTCTTTTTCTGTCTCTCTTTGGAAAATAACAGACTTTTTAGAAATAATAAAATATAATAAAATAAAATATATTAAAATAAAACAGAACTATCACACTGAAGTTGGACAAGACAAAGAAACAGAAGGAAAAGTGCACTCAGAGGTACAAATATCAGAGAGCCATTCATTCACATACTTGGGGATCCCATAAAAACACTAAACTGGAAGATACACTATATATACACATAGGAGCTGGTGCAAACTCATGCATGCTCTATGCCTGTTGCTTCAGTCTCTGTGAGTTTATATGAAATTTGATCATGTTGATTTAGAGGAATTTGCTTTCTGGTATCCTTCTTCTCCTCTGGCTTTTACAGTCTTTTTCCTTTGCCTCTGTAGGGTTCCTTGAGCTTTGGGAGGAGGGAATTGGTAGAGACATACCATTTATGGTTGAATGTTCCAAGGTCTTTCACTCTCTGAATAATGTCTGATTGTGGGTCTCTATTTTCCTATGTTTGTTCCCATCTGCTTCAGGGGGAACTGCTCTGATGATGGCTAAGAAAAAGCACTCATCTAAAAGTAGAACAGAATAAGGAGTCATGATCATCCAATGGTTCTATCTTGATGAGTAGGCCTTAAGTTAAAGTACATATCATTTATTTATTTATTCTTTTAAGCTTTGGGCCACCTTTGCCCTGACATATCTTTTAACAATGTATTTAGAAGACTTTGTTGCTAGAATAGTGTTTATCTTATGCTTTTGGTATCATGCACATTAAAAGTCTGTATTAAAGATACTAGAACTTTGGGATAAAGACTCTCTGTAGCCACAAGTCCAACTTCTCTATGTTCAGTGAGTTGTAAAGGTGTTGTCTTTGGCAACTGGGCCTTTGTTCTTCACAAACTAACATGAAAAATGTTTTTGTTTTATATTTTAAGAATATTTACTGATTTGTTTTTTAAAGTCAATGTTTATAGGTTCTTCCACTTGTGAATAACAGTGAACAAATCTGTTTGTAAATATATGAAGATGAATGCTATGTTTATGCATATTATAATTTTATTCTTTAGGAAAAATCTACATCTGAACATTTGTATTTTTAAATCTACATTTATAAGTGTAAAACCCTAATATCATTTTGTGTCTATGTTGATATTTATTTAATACTAATAAAAATATAATTAATGCCAGGAAGAGGCAAACTGTGTAGAATGTTACTTTTTATATATAAACAAATTGGGATTAACTTCAATACTCGTCTCTTTGAGTATTATATGCCTAGTGAACGTTGACTATGCTTAATAACATCCTTTGATCATTTCATGTGTTAACTCCTTTAATATGGGCTCCAAGTAAAAACAAATATTATATTAGTGCAGTAATTTGTAACCCCAAACTAATAAAATGTTTGCTTTACCAAAATATATAGATTTATGTTTCAGTTTTTAATGAACAAATACTAACATTTCTGGGTTTTTTGTTATTTTAAGCTAAATTATTTTAATTGAATTGTATTCACAGCTTGTCCCTCCATCCATATCCTACTTCCAACATTTTCATATCCCCTTCCCACATTGATACCTTCTTTTCCTTCAAATATATGTAATGTATGTGTGGGTATGTATATGGATATGTACGTGTGTGCATAAATATACAAATACAAACTGCTGAATTAGCATGGCTTGTGTGTATATGATTTCAGAAATGATCACTTTATATGGGATAACTAATTGTGTGGCTGATTGCTTAATCTTCATAATTATTTTGAATTTTATACTTTGCACAAGTTGACCTCCTTGGAAGAAATGTTTTGGCTCCTTTTATGAGATACATTCTTTCCTGTTCAATCACTTCATAGTACATATTATAGTAACATGCATTTTTCTTAAGTATAAAATATGTGGAGAAATATTCCATGCCTTAGTAGTTTGTATGTTGAAGTTACTTTCTGAGGAGCAAGTCAGCTGCTTGAATGCTTTTCATCAATGCAGTGATCTTCCTACTTAACTGTAGATACTTTTTCAAAATTTTACTCCTCCAAATTTACAAATTAGGTGTCTAGAGTCATATTTTAGGGTGGTGTACTTAAAAAGAATTTTGAAAACTGCACAACACGTAGGAAGACTGTGGAAAAGTATCTGAGGAGACATGGATGCCAGACAAATGAATGATCTGAACATTGATCATAATATGAGACCACCCAGTGCAAAGCACAGAGTAAGAAAGGCACAAGAAAATGCTTGTCTTTGTTGCCTAAGGGCTGAACAGTAGCACCATAGTTCTGTATTACAAATGAGGATTTGGCTTTGCTTCACTAATCATTAAAATAAATGGCAACAAAAACTTTGGAACAATGCTTAAAGCAGACACTGATACCTGAAAGTATCGTAGAATATTTTCAGATGACTGCTTTGAATACCAAAGACGAACCTACATACTTGTTATGCATGGTGATACAGGAAAGCAATTCGCATCAGAATTAAAATGTTGATATTCTAGATTATATTGTAGGACTATCCTCTACCTGGTAGTACAGAAAGAATGTGAACTTGAATTCATTTGTTGTAGGTGCTGCTCTCAGGATCCTAGATTGAACATTTGAATAATGTATAAGTTCTTCTGTTGGTTTGAATTTGGGTTTTATAATGTCCACTTATGCTGTTGGAATGAACAATGTTAATGCCACGAAGAAAATGCATTTTGTATTTATTCATTTTGTTTAGATGAACTATCACTTTATCAATAATTGATTTTATAAAATGGAAAATATTATCAAGGGATTAAGAAGAGGCTTGGAGAATGCATTCATTATCCTGGCTGCCAGCCATCATTGACAGTGTGTTACTCAAAGCTGCCATCCTGCTCCTCATTGGGGGTGGTTGCTAGGAACCCTGTTATCACTAGTGGAGCCTGAGTCCAGTTAAAAAATCTGTGCAATTAAATTACTGATACTTTATTATGTAAAGCGATAAGCAATAATTTACTGCTTAGAAGACGTTATTTGATCTCTATGTATGTCTACATTTCATATGAGATTAAATCATAGAAAGCATCTCATACATACACACAAGCACACCACAAACTTTTCTCTCTCTCTCTCTCTCTCTCTCTCTCTCTCTCTCTCTCTCTCTCTCTTTCTCTCTCTCTTTTACACACACACACAAACCCACACACACACAGACACACACTACACACACATACACACAGAGAGACACATATACATTAGCACAAAAAACCCTGAAAAACAAAATCAATAAATAACAAAACAAAAGAAACAAACATACAAAAACCAATGTCAGAAGACTAAAGTCATGCAAGTAGCTTTTCTGGAGATAGCTTACTCTTTTGCAGGGCAGTGACGGGTAAACTCTGAATTGCAAGGCCTTCAGAGATTTCATCCTAGTATTGCTTCTTACTGCTGATATGCCTAATTACTTCTAGCCATCAGCCCACCTTATTGAACAAACTTCCTGCAGATCAACGTGAAGATGATCTTTCATAAATTAATGCTGTTTATATGAATTAAGAATTGTGTAAAATTCCTGATTTGATTTAAAAAAAATGTTAGAAAGAAATTTTTAGGGGATAGTTTTAGTTATTTGCCAGAAAGATGTAATAAAGTTAGAATCAAGAATAGCACTTTGCTAATCTTCTTTAGCTGTGCAACACTTATCTTTGCTGGTCTTCACTTTGTACAGAGAAATGTACCAACGAACTCATGGAATTCCTACTGGTTCTTGCCAATTTTGCTGGACTGACTCAGTTACTGAGTTCTCCAAAATATGTATGCAAATTCACTTCAAAAGATCAGGCCTCTGATTGATCACATAGAGTCTGGACAACACATAGATTGGAGAGACAACACAGAGACTGAAAAACAGATGATACAGCTAGCTTTAAAAAAAATAATAACCATTTTTTCGTTAGGCCCAAAACAAGAATTACCAATTCAGCAGGAAGCAATTGTAGAAAAACTGTTCTTTTAATCCCTTTATTTGGAGTGGATAGTTTTGGTCATTTGATGTGTTATGGTTGTCATCTAGGTGTTATCATCTAGGTTTTTATTGGTTATGATCAGGGAGGAAACAAATTAATTTAAATTAGAGATTTCTCACCTCTATTTTTTTCTTTTATCTTTCTCTCTTATCTAATGATGAGGAAAAAGAGGGAAAAGGGAAATAATATAACAATAAATAAAAAATTAATAAAAACTAGGATCTACTAGTCTTAAATATTTTACTTTGGGGTGGATTAATGTATCTTGATAGAAATTTAAGGTACAATTATTTAATCATTGTATCTAAATAGAAATATAAGGTTATTTTGTTTAACTATTATATATCTATTGTTTAAATATTATATATTGTTTATTCTTATATATTGATAGAAAATTTAAGATTTTTTTACTTTAATTTGACATATTATACATAAACAGCTTATTGAAAATGTGATGCAAAGTTGTTTTATAATTCTTATAAATATTTTTATTTTGTGTAGATTATTAATATTTGAGAAAAATGATTTTAAACAAAAACAGAGAGGGAGATATGAGTGAAGATTTATGGTTTCTTTGGAAATACAGTTGTGTCACATGATGGATATCTGGAGGTTATCTTGTGAGAGTATGTTTTGCTGAAACAGATGCATGAGAATGCATATGGTATTTTGCTGGAGCAGATGCTTAAGAAGACATGTAATATTTAGAAAGAATATAAATATGACCTCACAGATAGTCAGAGGACACTTTTGCATTGCTATGTCATGCAACACTTTGCTGTTTTTTTCTGGTCTTTGATATTTGTGCCCAACTTTGCAGGCCTTCACAGGTCTCCACCTCTTAGAAAGGAACCAAAGCTTAGAGCTGTATAATAAGGAATTCAATGAACTTTTACTGTGACATTAAAAGAGAAATATGCTTGAGACAAACTTGTGGTCAAGGGAAAACATTCATTCTAAGTCAGATTCAATAATTAAGCTAAAGGCATGTACTATGATAAAGCAAGGGCATGGAAACTGTTACTTTTAACTTATAATGAGCTTATACTTACTGTAACTGCTTTGAACACTGCTTTGAACCCACTATGGGGATCCTTCTGTAAATCCCCCTTTGAGTAACATTTCATATATGAGGAAATTTTCTAAAGAACTTTTCTCTAAGAAGTATAAGAAGGGGAGAAAAAAGAATATGTGTAGCTTTGTGGGATCTGCCCCATCTACCAAATGCATATGTGTGGCTTGGGGGACTCTTCTCCATCCACTATATATACACACACATGCACGCACACACACACACATACACACACACACACAGAGAGAGAGAGAGAGAGAGAGAGAGAGAGAGAGAGAGAGAGAGAGAACACGTGTCTCTGTGTATATGTATGTATATACATACATATGTAGGTATATGTGTATGTATGTAAGAATATACAAACACTTGTAGAGTTAATGGTAGAAGTGGTTGGGCTGAACTAGTGTGTGTATTTATGAGTATGTATGTGTGTCTATGAATGTTGCCTGTGTAAAAGATTTTCTTTTCCTTTCCTTTTCTTTTTTCCTTTCTTTTTTCTTCTCTCTGGTTCTTAAAAAGTTATTGAATTCCAAGCCTCTGGCCTGGCCAGTGAGAGGTCCTCTAGTCAGAGAGTAAAGGTAACTAGCAATTAAGCCTTTATTTCCTAATCCCCTGCTCCTAACAGAAGGAGATTATTACTAGAAGCCAATGGATTTTGGCATGGAATAGCAAAAAGTTGAAGTTAGATGAATTGCCATAGATTTAAAAAATAGAAAAGAAAACAACAACAAATAAACCCTTTGGCTCCAATCTCTGACTCCATATACCTTAGTAATCTCCCTCAAAGAACTGTGGTGTGCCTGGACTGCTGCCAAACAGTAAATCTGTCTCTCCAGAGACTCTTGTTCTATAAGAAACCAATGGCCATCCATGGAACTGCTAGCCTTTCTAGAGTCCTTACTCAGTATACATCTCAAATGCCATTTGTGTTTGTATATCTGGGTGAGATAAATTTTCTGAGACAATTTTCTCATATCTATCTATCTATCTATCTATCTATCTATCTATCTATCTATCTATCTAATCTTGATACCTATCTCTATCTATCTATCTATCTATCTATCTATCTATCTATCTATCTATATGGTTTATTGGACAGACAATAGTATAAGAAAAGTATTTCCAGCATGATGTCAAAGCTTAGACTATGATGGTATAGATAAGTGTAAATAATAAAATTTCTCTCTACGTTCAAAGGGCAACTCACAGCATTTTGGTCAGTTATCGAAACAGGTTTATCTTCTTCAACACATTTAATTTTTATTATTTTTTCTTTCTTAATTATATTTTTAATTTTCTTTTATATTATTGAAAATAGAGCCTCTCGTACAATGCATGCCAACCAAAATTTTCCCGCCCTTCAGTCTTCCCAACTTCTCACCATGATCCACTCCTCCACTTTCTCTTCAGAAAAGAGCAGGCCTCCATGAATTGTCAGTCAAACCGGACAAAACATGATACAATAAGACAAGGCAAAAAGTTTCCTACGGAGACTGGGCAACACAATCCAATAAGAGGAAATGTGTCCCAAGGACAGGTGTAAAAGTCACAGATACACTGCTCCCACTGTTAGGAGTTCCACGAATACAGTAAGATAACAGCCATAGCATAAACACAGAGAGCCCAGTGTAAAAACCCTGTGCTTTCTGCTTCAGTCTCTGTGAGTCCACGTAAGCCATGCTTTGTGGATTCACGGGCGTGTGTGCCATGTGTCTCCTATTCTTTCTGGTTCTTATATTCTTTCCTCCCCCTCTTTGAAGGAGTTCCCTGAGCTCTGTGGGGAGGGATCTGAGGCAGACCTCCAATTTAGACTCCCTCTTTCTCTGCCTAATGCCTGGCTGTGGGTCTTTGTATAATGCTGGGTTATGGCTTTCTGCATATCCTCCCTTCGGCTGCTGGAGGAAGCCTATCTAATGGCAAGTGACCAAGGCACAAATATGTAAGTATAGCAGAATATCATTTCACTGACTTTACATTTCTTTCCTTCCTTTCTTCCTTAAGTTCTTCCTTCCTTAATTGCTTCTTTCCTTAAGTCCTTCCTTTCTTTTATTCTTTTCTAGTAGTGGGTGCATTTATTTTTCATTCTACTCTCAGTCTCTGGGCAATCTAATCTCAGTTTCCTTGCCATCCAGGTAGTGTAGTGTAGTACATAAGCTTCATCTTGTGGTATGGTCCTCATATTAAACTGGGTATTATTGGCTATTCTCACAAGTTCTGTATCACCTTTGCCCCCTCAGAACATCTTGTAGTCAGAACAAACTGTATGTTGAAGTTTTTATGACTGGTTTGATGTACAATTTTCTATTTCTATAGTGTGCAGAGTGCCTTCTTATGCCAAAGAGCTTAAAAAGTAAAATGGCAGGAAATAATAAATAAAACAAAATATCATTTCTATCTAGAAAAGATTTTATTATTTATCCCTACTCATTAATAGACAAGGTATCTGTTTTTTCTTTATTCTGGAATTAGCTAATACAACATTTTTCCTGATATAAGGGAAATCTACTACTACTACTACTACTACTACTATTAATAATAATAATAATAATAATAATAATAATAATAATAATAATAAATAATAGACATACAAAGTGTTCAGGACTTCAGGCATAAGCTTGGACAAGACTACTCTAAAACCCTAAAGGGCTTGATTCTTAACAATTTTGACACTATACCAAGTTTCAAACCACTTAACATAAAGAGTCTCAGGGACCTCTGTGGAAGAGGAAGCAAAGAGTGTAAGAAAGAGCCAGTGCTAATGGAGAACACCAACGAAACACAGTGCTCTAAGCACATCAGGACTGACACATATTTGAACACACAGAGACTGGGGCAGTATGCACAGGGCCTGCACAGGTCTAAGCCAGAAGGGTTTCTAGCTCTAAGAGGGTACATACACTCAAGACACCATTTATAATCATGAAGCAATTTCCAATTGACAGCCACTTGCAAAGGAAAATTTAGTTTCTTCCAACAGAATCTCACTGAGTATACAAACCACACTATGGATAGACCCCATGGAAGACAAGAAAATTTGCTCTGTGGCATTTTTGGAGGATTTCTGTTTCATAATTCTTGGGCAATTTCTTTCTTTTTTTATTATTGTTACAGATCTTTTGCTTATGGGTGAGTTTCTGATTTTGTGTTTTTGTGGGATTCCTGTGTGTGTGTGTGTGTGTACACATTCACATGTATACATCCACATGTATACATTTTTGTACATTTTTGTCTCATTTTTAATTTATTTCTTTTGTCCTATGCAATTTTGTTCATAGTTGGCTGCTTCTTCATTAATGAAAGAGAGGGAAATGGTATAGATCTGGCTGGCTCGGGAAATACAGATAATCTGAGAGGAGTTATGGGTGGGGGAATTATAATCAGAAAATATTGAGTGAAAAAAATACCATTTTCAATAACAAATGGAAAAGGTGAATTTTGGATTAATATTTAGAGTATGTGGGTTGTTAAGAAATTGAAATGTTAGTCATAGGCTTGGTGATACTTTCTCCACATTTCCAAATCTTTCCTTTCATCATAGTTACTGGGTAGTTAGAACTGTGTATTTACTTTGAGAGAAAAGGTTTGAGAGGATGGTTTTCAGCTGACATTCATTCTAAACCCAAGAAAAAAAAGCCAGTTTCAGAGCTAAGTCTTTTAGTTAGGAGAGATGACAGAATCTCTGCTTATCAACAAAGTGATGGACTGGGTATTAGGTCTATCTTGCACCGTACTGACACAAATTGGTATAGTTATTATCTAATTGTATTTTGAGAAAAAGGGTTTATTTTAACAGGAGGGTGATATGTAGGAGGAGCTAAGGTGGGAGGAGTACAGAGAGGAAGAGGAGGAATAAGGAGTGGAGGAGGAGAAGGAGAGGGGGAGCTAGGTGATGAGAGAAAGGATGGGGGGATATGGAGGTGGATGTTCACATGTCTCTGCCAGTCAAA
Source organism: Arvicanthis niloticus (assembly GCF_011762505.2). Classification (NCBI taxonomy): domain Eukaryota; kingdom Metazoa; phylum Chordata; class Mammalia; order Rodentia; family Muridae; genus Arvicanthis; species Arvicanthis niloticus. Next base: position 91,469 of record NW_023045534.1, on the reverse strand, counting down.
GATAGTTGATATATCTAGGTTGGGTATTGGGTTACACTTCTGATTGATATTGAGCACTACCAAAATTATAAAGACTTTGGTTTACATTAAAGAAATTGTATAAAAGCAAGGAGGAGAAGGGGGCATGATATAGGGTTTTTCTAGTGAGGGGAAATGGGGAAAAGGGATGGCATCTGAAATGTAAATAAAATTTTCAATAAAAAAATATAGATTTTCTATTTGGTTAATTTTAGTGAGTAGCATTTATTTTACTTAGAAAATTTTAAAACAAAGTTTATAGAATTAAAAAATATACAATTAATTGCACAGGGTAACTTCAGACTTGCCTGAACTGAACCCAACTCCACTCGACTGCCTCCTGCACTGACTGTCTGAACTGAATTTAACTAAATGAACAAAACTGTCTTTTCACTCTGCTCCTAGTGTTGGTTTTTTTCTTTCTTTCTCTTACTTTCTCTCTCTTTTTTTGTTTTTTGTTTTTGTTTTTCAAGACAGGGTTTCTCTGTGTAGCCCTGGCTGTCTTAGAACTCACTCTGTAGACCAGGCTGGCCTCAAACTCAGAAATCTGCCTGTCTCTGCCTCCCAAGTGCTGGGGTTAAAGGTGTGTGCCACCACCTTAGTGTTGCTTTTAAATAACTCTTCTTCCCTGTGTTGTTCTCATGAGAGTTGGGTGTATGCTATTTCTGGATCATTCTTTTAACTCTCAAATTTATCACTTTGTCTGCCCCTCAATTAGATGTCACTTTCAAACATGGATGCTGCATTCTACAAACTAATTTTACTTTAAAATTGTGCCCTAAGGGTCTGTCTTTATTCCAACCAGACACATTAAAGGTGTATAGTCTCTTGCCAGAGAGGCCATATTGCTGTATTAAAATTACTCTACACACACACACCCACACACACACACAGTCTTTCTTTGAAGATATCAAAATGTACACTTTTGATTGTCAAACATAGTATACACATCCCATTCATGTTTATCTTGGCATATTTGGGGACTTTGAGGCCTGACATCTTGTTCTCTTGAGTTTTATGTTTAGAGTGCTGCCTAGAAGTAGTCATAGCACCCACAAAGTTTCAATATTATTAGATTTCACATGGAGAAAATACAAAGGATGTATGATTAGCATTCAAATTTCACCTTAGTTATGTTTTAACTCTTTTAGCAATTTTTTCCTTTTTATTGGATATTATATTTACATTTCAGATTTTATCTCCTAACCCCCTTTCCCCCCACCACCCAGGAACCTCCTATCCCATACCCCCTACTCATGCTTCTATGAGGATGTGCCCCCACCTACCCCCAACTCCCACCTCCCCACCCTCGAATTCCCCACCCCACTCGGTGTTCATCCTTCATGGGACCAAGAATCTCCTCTCCCACCTATGCCAGACAAGGCCATCCTCCCCTTCATGTACAGATGGAGTCATGGTCCCTCCCTATGTGCTCCCAGGCTGGTGGTTTTAGACCTTAGGGAGCTCTGGTTGCTGGTATTGTTGCTCTCCTCATGGGGCCACCAACCCTTCAGCTCCTTCAGACCTTCTCTCTAACTTCTCCATTAGAAAATCCTTGATAGATCAGTGGTTAGCTGTGAGCATCAACCTCTGAATGTGTCAGCCGTTGGCCTACACCTCCCCCTGCAGAGGACCACTATATCAGCTCTTGTCAGCATTTTGCATTTCCTGCACATCACATCACTGTCTACCTTTGGTGACTGTACCTGGATGGAGACCCAGGTGGAATGGTCTCCAGATGGCTCCCTCCTTCAATTCTGTCCCACACTTTGCTTCCATATTTGCTCCCCGTGAGTATTTTTGTTACTCCTAAGTAGGACTGAGGCATCCATGATTGGTCTTTCTTCTTCATGAGATTCATGTGGTCTGTGTGTTGAGTCTTGGTTATTCCAAGCTTTTAGGCTAACATCTGCTTATCAGTGAGTAAATACCATGTGTGTTTTTTTGTGATTGGGTTAACTCACTCAGGATGATAATTTCTAGTTTTCTATTTTTAAAAATGTGAACATTATTTTGACTTTATATAAATAGCTATTCATTTCAACTTTAATGGTTTTGGAATTCATATTTTTCTATTATTACATAATGAAAATGTTTAATTTTATGATTTGTGCTATATTATATTGTCCTGTTTTTTTATTATAATACAGAATCATTAAATTAGGCTAATTAACACAAAAAATACCACAAGTACTTCATACCTTGTTATGATAGTTTGAGAAGTTGTTATTTTAGTGACAACAGAGCACTAAAAATTTAATTGATCAAATATAGTCAGGGTCATTTGCAATAAATATAAAAGTTAGATATTTTCTTTTTATCTGATACTTTTACACTGTAGCCTATTTCTATTTCCACATTTTATGGACTCTGATAATAGCAAACTATTAAATAATTAACTAATTTCCCATAAATATATTAGAATTATACAGTACTACTTAGTCAGGAGGTTTTGCATTTTATTGTGCACTAGAATCACATATAGTAATTTTTTTTTCTAGCACACTCAGTAGAATTTCTTACCAGAAACATATTTCAGGAGTTGATATTTCTATTAAGTGTCTAGATGATGCTGATATTATAAATCCTGGCTCCCAGATGAGAATTGAACTCAGCCATTATTTGATCCCTTATTATCTGCTATTTAATTTGCTCAGTACCTAGATTTTTTTTCTGTATCTGAGAATCTATTCTTTTCAATTCTCTAGGTAAAAATATTACTAAAAGAATCATAACACCTTAAATCCATGAGGAATTTAGAAAGTATATTACAAGATACTCTGAAATGTAATCTATCAACTGCCACATCCACAGGTTCATTACCACCATAGCCCCAGCACATCTTGTGGGCAGGATGGATTGCAGGTCAAGGATTTTGAGGTCCAGGTTTCTCTTTCCATAGCCTGCAGGTTACCTTCCCTTGCTGAGACTAGAGTTGAAGAATCCATGCAGGTGTCATCTTAACGTATATTAAATGAGCTGTTTAGAAGCTGCTCTTTGCAATGGTGCCTGCTGTCAGATTTAAAGAGTAGCTCTCTGTCCTAGCATCAACCCTGGTAGTTTTAGTATCTTCAATCAATGCAATGATTGCTACTGATATTCTGCTTACTAAAAGATTTGAACATTATCCTATCATCATGAGACTTCTCCCCACAGGCTTGTAGCTTGATGGGTTTTGTGTGAGACTAATAGTGGGAGCAGGTGAGCCTCTAACTCCTTTGCCTGTATATTTTTTATTTGATATTTTCTTTATTTACATTTCAGTTGTTTTCCTCTTTCCAGACTTTTTTTCTTCTACTGGATTGTTCTATCCAACCTCAAAATGAAGCCTTTCTCTTGTCTTACAGTATCTTGTTTTGCCATGTTTGGTTATTGTCTCCTGGAAGCCTGTTCTTTTCTGAAGATGAAATTGTGTGGAAATAAAACTGGGGAAGACAGGTAGTAGAGTGTAGATGGGGTGAATGGAGGGAGTGAAAACTGTGCTCCTGATGTATTTTATAAGAAAACAATCTATTTTCCACAAAAGAAAAGGAGACATGAAAAACTAAAAAATGAAACTAAAAAAAAAAAAAAAAGACCTCATTCAAACCAGTCAATAAATAGGCTAATAAAACCAATACATAGTCAGTGAAAATGACAAATAAACATAAGAAAAAATTTAAGGCATTATAGAAATGCAAATTTGAGCCACTCTGAGATTCACTCTCACTCCAGTGAGAATGAAAATGTTATCAAGTAACTGTTACTCACTGTTCCTAGAAATGTAAACAAGACCAGACACTATATTAAAAAAAAAAAAAAAAAAAAAAACAGTGTAGAGATTCTTTAAAACGTTAAAAGTAGAAATATTGCAAGATATAGGTATAGCACTCCTGGATATGTATCCAAAGGACTCCAAGTTATTATATCACAGACATACCTGCACATAAATGCTTACGGCTTCACTTTTTCTACAACTAACCTGGGGAGTTAGCCCAGGACCAACCACAGAATAGTGGATAAAGGTGATATATATATGTGTGTGTGGGGGGGTGTGTATGTGTGTGTATATATATATTTTAAAGGCTTTTAGTCATCCCTACAAAAAAAAGAGACATATATCATATAAAGCAAATAAAGCTCATCATAAAAATATAAATATCAAATGTTCAGGCATATTTTCTTATGAGATTATTGTACAAGGCTGTAAAATCATATATGTACATAGAACATAGGAAAAAGTTGAAATATTAAGAAAAAAGGGAACTAGCAGAAGTGAAAATGAAAATACAGGGGAAAGTCTTCAATGTACAACATAAAGTTATATAAAAATGCTCTTACTTGGTACAAAACTATGTATTATATACTGTGAAAAAAAGTTAAAATACAAATAATCAAAAAAGTAACTCTCATAGGGATCTTACTTTTAATTGCAAATATTGTAATGTATTTAAAATGGTGCTAATACATGAATCTAGTTTGATGGCATTTATTCAAAGAAATCTTGTTGAAGGAGAGATGTGTGCATGTATATGTGCATGCACATGTGTGCATGTGGGCATGCAAGAGTGGAGCAGGGTGTAATGGCAAGGCAAGCACGGCAGCATACAACTAGAGCAAGAAACTGAGATCATATTTCAGTTGTACAGGTTGCAAAGTGAAAAAGTAGGAATTGAGTCCAGGGCATATACCCTCAAACCTCACCCCTAGTGATGAGTTCCCTCCAGCAAGGATTCATCACCTCAATGTTCAATAATCTCTCCAAAGAGTACCATGCCATGGATTGGAGGCCAACTGTTCAAATACAGGAACTATTTGGGGGACGGACATTTCTCA
>NW_023045534.1:0-86136 GCF_011762505.2 Arvicanthis niloticus | reverse complement strand
CCCTTCATCTGAAGACAGCAAGGAGGCTTCCAGTCAGCTGAGATGTTTCATAAAAGCCCAAAAGAGATTTTGTTATCTGGTTAAGTCACTTCAGAACATTTTTGAACAAGCATAGCATTTTGAACAGGCTTAGCAAGAAAAAAAAATATATTGTTGAAGTATTAAATGGGTACCAGGAAGTGGAATGAAGTTGAATCCTATGTTTTAGGTAATAATAGATTAAGAGAGTAGAAAATGGGGCAATAGCTAAGTTGATGTTCAAGCATGGTGGCACATAGCTTTAATCCCAGGAGACAAAGCCAAGCAGATTTCTGAGTTCAGGTCAGCCTGGGACAGAGCACTTTCTAGGCAAAGAATGCTTAAATCCAGTTGTGGTGGTATATACCTTTAATCCCAGGAGACAGGGTCATACAGAATTCTAAATTCAAGGACAATCTACAGAGGATCTTCTGCTACATATGTGGCTCTAGCCATGGGTTGCTCCATGTGTACACTTTGGTTACTGGTTTAGTCCCTGGGAGATCTAGACTTTGAACTTTTAATATTGTTGAAACTGCTATAGACTATGGGTACTTTGGAAGTTGGGCTAACTAAGTACATTAAATTTTATTTTGCTGTGGCTAGATATGATTCTCTTGTACTCTTGTGCTTGAACAAGCCTATGGGGGCCAAGAAGTGGAATGTGATGGTTTATATATGCTTGGCCCAGAAAGTAGCACGATTAGGATGTGTGGCCTTCTTGGAGTAGGTGTGTTACTATGGGCTTGGACTTTAAGACCCTCATCCTAGCTGCCTAGAAGCCAATCTTCTCCTAGCTGCCTTTGGAACAAGAGGTAGAACTCTCAGCTCCTCCAGCCCCATATATACCTGGATGCTTCCATGTTCCTGCCTTGATGATAATGGACTGAATCTCTGAACACATAAGCCAGCTCCAATTAAATGTTGTCCTTTATAAGAGTTGCCTTGGTCATGGAGCCTGCTTGCAGTTGCAAATACCCTAATACATATAATATATTTAATAGTATATGTATGATATATATAACATATATAATTATATAATACATAATATATGCATACATATATAAAATTGACATTTAAGAGGCTATATTGAATAGATGGTTACAATACTTGTATAGTTTTAGAATGAAGAATTTCAGGCCTAAAAATGTTAAGAGTCAAAAATGCTCTTATTATTGAATTGAGAACCCTGAGAAAAGAGGGAGTACATTGTTATACAAAATGTGTGGGTAGGCCCCCATGCATGTGTGTGTGTGTGTGTGTGTGTGTGTGTGTGTGTGTGTGTGTGTGTGCTACAGAGGCTGAGACCTGGTAAGTTCTTAGTCCAGAAGACTGGATGCCTCAATCTATTCCAAGTTAGTACTCAAGGTTTGGGGCTTCCTAGAAAGTCTCAGTTGTCCATTCCACATTGAATGACTCAGGAAGATCAGTTCTGATCATGGAACTACAGCACAAGCAGTGACAGTGGGATAGGCAAATTTATCAACAGGAAGCTAAGATAGGCCAGGAAGCAGCAATGCATTTTACTTGGGCATCTTTGCAAATATGTCTGTATGTTGGTTTGATTTCTCTGGAAGTTCACCTATATTTTGAATGTGACGTATTTCAAACAAAATACAAAAAAAAACAAAACAAAACAAAAAAAACACCTTACTTAAAATCTGGGTAACAATATGAAGAAATCCAAAAATTTCAAAAAAGATACTTTCCTTTGTGATAATCACCCCAGTGTTTCCTCAGCCTCTTTAAAACTGTTTCTGGTCTACTGTGACGGCTACCACACCTGGACCTGCTATTTCTTTTAGTGTTAGAGCAAAACTTCAGTCAGCATAATTTAAGGATGGCCACAGGCCTTCGAGGCCTTCAAAATGCTCTGCTTGTTGGCCTGTCAAAAACCAGGCTTTCCTAAACTGCTTGATCTTATTGAAGTGTCCATTCAGAGTTTGCCAAATGCCACTCACGTCCCTCAGATGGAAGTCATGTTAATATGTTCAATATGTAGGTGTTTAGAAATAAGCTTACACCTTTGAATTATTATTTATGGGTTGGTATATGATTATTAATTTACATTAGCCCATAGCTCTTACTGGATTCTTTCTTCTGTTTATACCTATGATCAAAACACCGATGTTCACTGTCTATTATATATATACCCACTGCATTTTACACATTATTTAACTGTTGACACATAGCACTCCAATACATCTAGTCGATAAAGCAATGCTTTAAGGAATAATTTCTTTCATGACTTTTTATGGACACATATATGTGTTTGACCATAAACCAAATAAACCAAGAAGTATGATTTTTTTTTTTAGGAATCCTATGAAGGATTTTATTATGGTCTTGTAAAGCATATATGTCAATACAATATTAGCTTCTACTCCTATCTGTTCTTAAACACCTGTTTAGGCTTTACATTTGTATTAGATCAACTCTTGGTCTAATTCTCTTTATCTTTTCTACATAGAGAAATACTATATAGCAAATGTATCCATTACTCTTCCAATACTGTGCTTATTATTCATTTCACTCTCATAATAATCCCATATATCCTACTTTTGCAGTAAGGGTATGCTCACTACTATTACATTAACTTGTATATTAAAACTTATATACCTTAACGAACACATTTTGTATCAAAAACCTCATTTTCTGAACCGACAGATTGGCACAGGGCTATGATCAATTGTATCCTCCATTTCATGACATCTAATACTTGCATTCTTCTTCGGTAAATTTATTATGTGGATTATTTGCTCAGTTTAGTGATTAAAAAAAGTATTTTGCATAAAAGATGCTCTCTATTCTCACTGCAGTCAATAATGGTTTTTTGTGAGTAAGGTTAAGTAAAGGAGCTACAGTACTGTCCATAGGGATCATTAAGAAGGAATTCTCCTTGTGATAATATATTAATCAGGGTTCACTAGAGTAACAGATTTTATAGAATAAATCTCCCTCTCTTTCTCTGTGTCTGTATAAATATAGATATATGTAAATTTAGAGATATATGTATGCATATGTTTATATGCATGGTATGTATGTATGTATAAATGTATATAAATGTGATTTTTTGGTAATGACTTACAGGTTGCATTACAGCTAGTCCCACAATGACTTGTTGTGTGTCTGTGCACAGAAATCCAATAATCTAATAGTTTCTCAGTCCACAAGGTTGGATGTCTCATTTGTTCTTCAAAATATTCTGGATTCTGCAAGAAGTAGGCTCTAATGCCAGTGAAGGAATGGATGTGCTAGTTAGGTGAGAGAGAGCAGACAAAGAGCAAAAACTTCCTACACACACACACACACACACACACACACACACACACACACACATATATACACATATACATATATATATATATATATATATATATGAATTCCAGAAGAATGTATGGCTCATATTAAGGTTGTGTCTTCCTTTTAATACAGAACAGTTTGGGATTAAATTCAATTGTATTTGTGACACAAGATCTAGATCAAAGTTATGTGTCTTCCTATCTCAAAGATCCAGACAAGAAATGGATGAACCACTTCAAACCAAATAAAATGTCATTCACAGATGTGGCCTCTATTTCTAGATTGTAGTTCATTCAGATGTAGTCAAGTTGACAACCAAGAATAACCTGCCTTTCATCAAGAAGATACACAATTGTCTCATCTTATACCATGATTAATTTGCAAATTAAAAGAATAATCTGCCCATTATAATGTCTAAACAAAATTTTTACATTCACAATCCAAATGCGTTATATATTAACCAGATCATAATTATGCATAATATTATATAGGCATCACTTGTACAACTGCAAACACATTTTAAATCTTAATAGGACACTCATTTAGTATCTCAAACTTAAATATAATAACCACTCATGCGCTCCTAATTGTTGTTATAATACCTAATAAAGAAATTAAAAACAATCCCACAAATATTTATGCAAAAGGATTTTTTTACAGAATATACTTATGTCAACTATAATCCTCATTTTCTCAACTGGTCACATAGCCTTAAGTAGTACTTATAATTACCTGCCTCTAGTACTCATTCTATATTTCCTCCACACTTGATAAGAGCCACAGCAGTTCTTGGCCCTTTTCCTGGAGGTGTAACTCATAGTTTCATTCTTGACTGGTCTGTCCCCTTTGTTATCCTTCCTGGATTGGGGTGCTGTAATTTTCCAAAGACTTTAATCACAGAACATTGTAACACTGAAAGACACCTTACAAGATCTCCTGCACTACAGAAACAATCTTTCTTACCTCCATTATGGAGAAGCAATTCAATTTTTCCACAGTAATTGGGGTCAATCATCCCTCTTAGCACTGTTATTCCTTTTAAGTCAGTTGGTTAAGGGCATTAGAATTTCAAAATGGCCAGGAAGGAGTCTGAGCTTCCTATTCAATGGCATATTTATGGTTGTTCCTGGTAGGATTGCTCCCTTTTCTTGAACAAAATTTCTAGGTCAGCAAAAACTAAGGTCTCAGGAATAGGAAGTGAAAATAAGGGATACTATTATTCCCTTTTCCACCTCTTAGACCCATGGACCCTAACTATGGAAGAAATCATACTATACATTAGATGCTATTCAAAGCATATATCACCTTCTGAAGAACTCTGTTCCAGTCATCCAGGTTATAACAGTGTCATTCCATCGTTTTATGGCCGAGCTGCACCATGATGGCAAATATGGTAAGACTGGTAGATGCCATGATTGTGGGTCCGATGTCATCCTTCTCTGACTATGAAGCAAATTCCTTGGTCAGAACCAATACTCTGTAAAATACTGACAGTGGATAATGCATTCTGTGAGTTCATGGATGGAGGTTTGGCAGAAAAATTAAGGGTAGGAAAGTATCTACTTCCGTTAGAACAAAGTGCTGTCCTTTCTACTCAGGAAGTGTAAAATGTAGTAAACCTGCCACCAGGTCACTAGCTGGTCATCCTGTAGAATGGTGCCATATCTGAGGCTCAGTGTTGATCTCTGCTATTGGAAGATATGGCACTCAACACCAGTTCTAGCCAGGTCTGTCTTGGTGAATGGAAGTCCATGATGTCAAGATCATAATAACTCCCAACTCTGCCACCATGGCCAATTCGTTCACATGACCATTAGGCAATGACAAAATAACAAAAGAAAGAGGCTTCTTTTTCACAGAATGTGTCATCTTATCTACATGTTTTATGAACTCTTCCTCAGCTGATATCATGTTTTAATGAGCATTTACATGGAAGACAAGAATCTTTACATATGTTGGACGTTTCGAGAGCTCTATTCACACATTTCTTCCCTAGATATCTTTTTCACCAATATTGTAATCATCATATTGCCAAGCCCTTAATCATTTAGCCAGTCCTTTAGATATAGCCTATGATTCAGAGCAATCACACATCTGGGCATTTTTCCTTTCAAACAAAATGCATGAACATGCATAGTGCCTGAAGTTTTGCCCTCTGTTGGCATAATGTTTTGTGTGCTGTGGTAGAATTATCCTTGTGTTATTCAAATGTTAATTTCTCTTCTCTCAGATCTTGTTTCAGTCTGCACATAGCCTTGTAATACTCATGTTATGAGTCTTCTGTCTCAAGTTTTTATAAAACCATGGTTACCATTGATTCTCTTGTCAATACCTTGTCAATAAAAGTGAATCAGCAAAAGACTGGCAGAAGATAGAATAGGGCAAGAATTATGGCATCAAAGAGAGGAAGGAGAGAGTGTGGGGAGCCGACAGAAGGCGGCTATCATCCTTGCAGCCATCTTGAGCCATATACCCTGACAAGAAACTTGTTTTCAACAGCCTACAGCAGCTGAGCACACTCTGATAACATCTTGTTTTATATATCCAAGATTTTCCCTTGGGTGTGTGAGACTTAAAGGCATGACTTAAAGGTGTGACTTAAGATGTGAGACTTATAAAAAGCAAGAGGCAGACAGAAGAGGGGACTGGAAACTTGGAACTTGGAGGCACTAGAGACTGGGACTGGAAACTTGAGACTTGGTATTAGGAACTCAGGACTTGAGACTTGGTACTAGGAAGTCGAAACTTGGGACTTTGGACTAGGATCAAGGGACTTGGAAAGAAAGAAGAAGAGAGACTTGAGAATAAACGAGACTGAATCACACTCTGTCTGGTCTCCATTCTTCATATTCACCCTCACTCTGTCTCTTGCTGAACCCTGACCCATGGACCGGAGCAGCAGTACAAGCTGAAAAAATTTAGCCCCCAAAGAGGAATATGCTATCTCCAGACTCCAAACCTGCCAACTAAACATTGTACTTCGTTTTAATGGTGGGAGGGACCATGTGCAATAACTTATTCTTCACCTTAAAAAGAATATCACTGCACGTCTACACCACCAGACTACTAAAACTTTCACTGCTATGAAAGGCCTTGGATTTTTGTTGATTCTTTCCTATCCTCTGATGCACATATGGATTACCAATGAGTTCCAAGTGGTTGCAACCACTTGTTTACTTGGTACAGTCAGGATAATTTTGTCAAAAGAGTGCCCCAATGTGATATTTTCTAGAAGAGAACAGATGATTGAGATTCCCGCTAACTAAGTTGTAACACAGGACAGGAGAGTTAAATATATATTCTTGAGATAAAATATAAAGCTATACTGCTGGACTTGGCAAATGAAATCAAATACCTCCTGTTGCTCTCAAGGTCAGATACCTATAGAAAGAATTTGATAGATCAATAGCTTCATACCCTGTACCAGGAGATGTGTTACTTTGCTCAGGTCAAGATACCATATCTGGTGTAGCAATGTAATGGTAGTCACTACTTGAATGAGTTTTTCATAGTCAGTTGTCATTCTCCGTGATTCATTTATCTTCTGCACTGGAGACATAAGATAGTTAAAGGGGGATGCTGTGGGAACTACCACTGATTTCTGCAATTCCTCTAGGAATGTGATACTGCATTTGATTTATTATTTCTTTGGCAAAACAACAACAAAACAACACAACAAAAACACTCTAAGAGCTTCTATTTAACCTTTCCATCAATAATAGGCCTCAGTTCACAGATCAGGGAACCAATGTGAGAATTCTGCGAACTTTGGCAATTGGGAATATTTATCTCAATTCATGTTCAAAAACTGGAGAAATAACCACAATGGATCTGTGGATTCACTGGACCAAATATGAGTCAGACTTCAGCTAAAATTTCATTTATTGCCTAACATCCATAAGCCCAAACTTTAACAAGAGGGCAACAATGTTCCTTAGGATGTCTCAGAATCACTATTAATTCAGAACAAATATTCAATAAACCCCAGGAAGTCTGGTTGCTTCCTTTCTCCTGGTGTACAGTTGCCTTTGTAAAAGGCCATACATATCTCTAGGGAAGTACTAGAGAAAGGCTAAGGGTAAAACTTTTAAATACTTTATCAAAGTCTTTCCTTAGGGACACCTGGCTTTCTCTTCATTCAAGGGATTCTTGGTCTTCAAAGTATCTCAACTCTAGAAATTGATTCACCAACTGAGATTGCATTTTACCATGATCCAATGTAGTTTTCTTTAGGTTGTTTCAGAAATGTTCTGTTTATACAGATCAAACAAAAAAATTATCTTTCATACCTGGGAACATCTTGGTTAATTAGCCACTACCAAAGGTGCACATGAGTAGTGACACCTGTGTTTGATCATTACAGAACAGGTAACTATGAACATTGTCTTGTTTATGCCATAAGTTATGATAACTATGATTATCTTGAATTGGTGATTAAGTGTTGCCAACTGGCACTGCTACCTTGGGGCCCATCACATTTAATTGGTACAAATGAGAGCACAGCCCTAAGGTCTGTGTCTTAGGGGTTTATTACTATGAAGAGACCACCATGGCTAAGGAAATGCTTATGAAGGCAAACATTTAATTGGGTGATGGCCTACAGTTTCAGAGATTCAGTCCATTATCATCATGATGGGAAGCATGGCATCCTGTTAACAGACTTGTTCTAGAGGAGCCAAGAACGCCACAGCTTCATCTGAAGGCAGCCAGGGGGAGCCTGGAATTTCATACTTGGCTGAGCTTGAACATATGAAAGCTCAAAGCCCACACCCACAATGACACACTTCCTCCAATAAGACCACACCTACACCAACAAGGCCAGACATCTTTATAGTACCCTGTGGCCCAAGCATTCATTCAAACACATGAATCTATGGGAGTCAAACCTATTCAAATTGCCACAATTTGGCACAAAGGAAAAAAATAACACCAGGACCTGGGAGGGGAACATGATCTGGTATTGGATGAAAGAAAAGAACTGAAGCTCAGAGGGCCAGCAGAAAAAAATGGAACAGGCAAGCTTGTGAGGTAGGAGGTTGGGGGGACCCTCCAGAATGCACCAGAGACCTGGGAGGTGAAAGACTCTCAGGACTAAAGGGAAGGACCTTAGATGAAATGACTAACAATAGGGAAAGAGAATTTATAGAGCCCACCTCAAGTAGGAAGATGGGCATCAAAGGATGGAGGGGATTGCCATCGCACAGTCAAAACTCTGACCCATAATTGTTCCTGTTTGAAAGAACTACAGGGATGGAAATGGAGAGGAGCCTAAGGAAAAGAAGATCCAGTGACAGGTCCAAAGTGGGATCCAGCTCAAAGGGAGGTCCCAAGGCTATAAAGGGCTTACAAAAAGGGACCTATCATGACTGCCCTCCAGAAAACCCAACAAGCAGCTGAAAGAGTCACATGCAGGTATTTGCACCCAACCAATGGACAGAAGCTACTGACCCTGTGATTGAATTAGAGAAAGGCTGAAAGAAGCTGAGGAGGAGGGCCACCCTGTAGTAGGACCAGCAGTCTCAATAAATCTGGAACCCCAAGATCTCTCAAACACTGGACCACCAAAAAGGCAGCATACACCAGGTTGATATGAGGCCCCGAACACTATACAACAAAGGACTGTGGGGTCTGCGGCTCAATCAGATTATGCACCTAACCCTCAAGAGACTGGAGGCTCCAGGGCATTTAAAGTTCAGGTGAGGAGGGGTGTTGAAGTTGGGGACATCCAAGTGGAAACAGGGGGCAGGGGCTTAGGGAGGAGATATGGGATGTGAAACAGTCGGAGGAGTGGACAGTGGCGTATGGGCAATAAAATCTGTGGTGTAAAAAAATAAATTAAAAAAATATCTTTAATGTGCTGGTGCCCCTTTAACTATTTTGCATCATATAAGATTAGTTAAGGACATGTCTTCTGGGCCTTCTCACCCTGAAAGATTAGGTTTTATATAGTGCACACACTCTAGAATTACCTTTTTTTTTGAGACCTTAAAATCCTGTCTTCAACACCAAGTGAAATCAGGTATCCACAAGTCTTTTTTTGTAGGCCATCTCCTTGACAACTGCTTTAGCCAACTATTCAAGAAAACACATGTCACAATTATTTTAAGCTATGCAATTTTCCATAATTAAACCTAGAATCACCAATCAGAAAATCCTTATGAATAAACTCAGCCTGATCTAGTTTTATGTTCCTTCCTCAGTTATGCCACACACTTAAATCTTTCCCCACACATATACTCCAGAAAGCTGCTTGAATGATTTAGCCAACATGTTAAGCTCTTTAGTAGTCTAGTGTACCTCCTTATGAACTGCACTTTCTACCTACCCTCTAGAAGCCTGCTTTGTCTTAAGCTGGACTATAGGTCTAGAGACAACTATTGATAGGCCATGGGGACATGTGTAAATATATATTTCAAAACCAACTTTAATGTACTTAAATGCTTTAACATCCCTTGTAGCCTACCTCCCACCAGAAATAATGGAAATGAAAGAATAATAGGAAAAATGAGTTTGTAGAACTGTTTAAAAATAGTTCTTTGCTGCAAATCTAATCTGCCTTGTCAGGATTTCATCAGTTCAATTCACACAGATCAGCAGCAGTAGCTACATCAACTCATAAACACCATTCACAAATTAGCAAAGGTAGTTCAATCCAGAAGAAACTGTGAGGCTCTACCAATAGGCCCAAGTTGCAAGAAGACCCTGGAAAGTCACCATAAAAATCTTTGGTGTTTTTATCTCTACAAAGTCATAACAAATTATAATCAGAAAAGAAGGTAAGGTAAACCACTGCCACAGCATTGTCAGAGAAGACCAATGTCAGCAAAGGCCAACGAAGACAAGCAAAGAGTGGCAAGATGAACCAATGCCACACAGCAATGTCACTGTCTCTTGGGTTATATTTATACACTTTCCAAATATATCATATTCACCTAAGAATCAGCTCTTGCATATGTTTCATCATATGCCTTTTTCTAGCCAGCTTCCAAGAAAACACCACATGTCTGTTTTCAGCAAAACAACCTACCATATATCTTCTTCAACAAAATCATCCTCTGATAAGACAGTTTCCAGAAAAAAACATCAAATGACACAACTGAGTCTGAAAAGAAACCAGAACTTTCCACTTCAGACATCACTATTGGTTTTCCTGAGATTTTTTCCCAAATATGTCACTGCTTGTATAGCAGGTAATTAAGGATTAAATTCCTCTTTTAAAGTTGAAAAATGTGGGCTTAGGGTACTACTTTCCTGTTAAGATAAAGAAATGATAATCTGAGGATTCAAATTCTCTTATTCGATAATATCCTCCCAAACATCTCCATCCCAAGTAGATTCACATTCACTACCAATTAATGCCTTTACTTGAACAACCCACACACTCTGAGGTTGGTATTTGAATTTTTGCTATAATTCATCCAGCCTTATACTGAGAACTTTTGTTTTATTTTCTGCAACTTGAGCTATGACTGCTGGAAAGAATATTCTCTTCCAGGGTATACTTAGAAACCTTATAAGTTTATCCATCCTGAATCAGTGAATTTTATCACTAACTTTTTGCTGTCCATCATTTTCCAAGATACTATAAGTTGGTTAATTTTATCATACAGCTCATCCCTATCTGCTACCAATATCTAGATATGCTAAGAACAACCAACCACCAGCAGCATTTTCCTCATTTTTCCACAATCTGTCAAAAGTTTTATATACAGGATCAACAAATCCACTGCAACTTACAATTCATCAATCAGAATAATCAAATGCATTCATCTTGTTAAGTTTGCAATATACATCACACTTCATACCATGTTCTTTCACTACTACTATCTTTTTTTCCAGGAGAGGGAGTGACTGGAGAGGCATTAGTAGCTATAGCTGTTGGCAAATTAAAAAGTCTATTCCAGATACTTAAAAGACTTTACCTTCAACTTCTGGTGTTCTATAAATACTTCTGGTAAAATGTCAGTATTAGTTGGGTTCTCTTGTATAAAAGAATTTATAGAATGAAAATAATTATACATATAATATATACATTATATATGTATGTACATGAATATATATGTAATAGACATACTTGAATATATCTATATATATATAGATATATAGAGATCTTTAGAGATAAAGGAGATGATAGATAGATAGATAGATAGATAGATAGATAGATCTATATCCAGTAGTATCTCACTGCACAATGCTGGATATCGCAACTGGTCTCCAGTATATTTGGAATCTGGAAGAAGTAGCCTCAAATGTCCATGAGGAAATGAATGTGCTAGCAAGGTGAGGGCAACCACGTAAAGAGAAAAAGCTTCATTCTTCAGTGTCTTTATATAGATTTTAAGCAGTAGGGATTGCATTGAGTAAAGGTGTATTTTCTGACCTCAAGATACAGATCAAAGGTGTGTGTCTTCCTCAAAAGTCTGGACAAGAAGTAGATTTATCTACCTAAAACAAAGCAAAATTCTCTCATAGGTGTATCTTTCAACAGAGGTTGTCAAGTTGACAACCAAGAATAACCATCACAGCTACTATCATAGAGTAAACAGAGGATCTAAGGAAGATATATGTTGAATCATCGGAAGAAGCATATTTCAGTCATAGAAATAAGGGCAAGAGCTTCAAGCAGGAGCAGGCTTGGAGTATTTTAATGGTAAGTCCACTGTGACTGAACAAGTAAGACAACATTACATCATAGGGGCAAAGCAAACAATAAAGTTTGTGACATCAACTGAGCCTCATAATTTTTGGGGTTAAGTGTAAATTTCATGGGATGGCAATAAAATATTATGAGAAAAGAGGGGACATCATTGTATACATTCCTCATAAAGAGTGTCAATGTACAACAAACAGTATAGAGAAGTAAGCACGGAAACAGGAGGCTAGTAAACAAAATGTTGTAAACATTTGACACACACTTATAAAATATAGCTGATATTCTGTATATAATTTCATCAATGGTGCATACTTATTAATTTAATTTATGGTTTAAGCTTGTTAAAATTAAGCTGACCTAACATTCTATATTTGTAAAACAATTATCATATATTTCTTACTCCTACTACTGTAAATGGGTTATAATCTACGAGGTTTGTCATGTAAACATGGGATTACTACTATTTCATCTCTTCTAACATTCATCTATTTTTACTCACTCTAATTCATCCAAATGCCAATTTGTGTTAACTCTATTTTGAAGAGTGTTCAATCTCTGTATGTTGTATAAATTTTCATATTATTTTAATTATGCACATTTTACTTTTTGAAATATCCTATTGTATATATTACAGCATTAATTAGGTCACTCTGTGATAAAGAACATAAAATTTGCAACTTGGTGATAAAAGTATTTATGTGATTTATAGATTAGAGTTCATCATCATCCAAAGTAAAAACTAAAGGCAAGAACCTGGTTGCAGGAACTGAAGCAGAGACCATGAATAATGGCTGCTTGCCAACTTGTGCTTCTACATTCTCAGTCTATGTTCTTATGCAATGTAGAACCACCTTCCAAAGACGTGGTACTCACCTCAGTAGATTGGGATCTTCCACATCAATCATTAATCAATAAAATGTCTCACAGAAATGCTCACAGACAAGTTTGATGAAAACAATTCACTAATTGATGTTCTCTCTTCCCAGATAACTCTAGTTTGTGTCAAAAAAAGAATACAACATAATTGTATCTCCCCACCCCGTGTGTGTGTGTGTGTGTGTGTGTGTGTGTGTGTGTGTTCTCATTGATATTATTGTCAAAGGTTTATAGATATTTTGTTTCCTTCAGTTACTCTGGTCCTAATCTACATCCTGGCTTTGACTTTGTCATGTTTGTGCCTTTCTGTTGGCTGTGCATTGCCTTTGCCTTCCAAGTCCTTGTTCCTTCATGTTACTTTTTTTTTTTCTAGGAAGTAGCTTCCCAAAATATACTTACTGCTATCTCTCAAGGGAATTTGAGAATTATTGAAGTCATAAAAACATTCTGATAATATGGCCTGAAAAATAACTAAGTGATTAAGAGTTTTTGCTGCTCTTCCAGAGGACTCATGGCAGGCCACTCACAAACACCTGTAACTCCACCTCAGTGGAATCCAAAATCCTCATCTGTCTCCCATAAGCACATTCAGTATACATGTCCATCCACATTTACCCATGCCCCCAACAAATGAATTTAAGCAGAATTAGGTACTTCCATCAAGAAGTGGTATAGTAGTGCTTAATGCAAGTGTAATGAATTGTCATTGCTACTTATTTCTACCTTTTAAACAAGTAGAAATAAGTAGTGATTAGGTTAATAGCATTGCTTTCATTTTTTCTAGTTCATATAGAAAATTTGCATGATGGGGGATGAGGAGAGGATGGGTTGGTGAGGCAGAGGTGGGTGGGGGCAAAGAGGAGGGAATTATGTAGTAAAGAACTCTTGGAGGGGGAATGAAAAGGGGAACAACACTTGGAACATAAATAAATAAAATAATTTAATAAAAAAGTAAAATTTCTAATTTCAAATATGTTCTAAATGCTGAAAAATATTAATAAGATTATGAATAAACAAAATAAACAAACCATATAAATGTAATTATGTCCATATCATGTTTGGAAATAGAACTCTAAAGAAGCTAGCTAAGAAGCCCACTCACAACCTCTGTTTCAACTGGCTTGTCTTAGTTTATGTTTTATTGCTCAAAGAGTCACCATGACCATAGCAACTCATATAAAAGTAAACATTTAACTGGAGATGGTTTACAGTTTCAGAGATTTACTTTATTATCATCATGGAAAGAAGAATGACAGTACAGGCAGACATGGTGCTGGAGCTGCGAGTACTATATCTTGATCCACAGGCAGCAAGGAGAGGCTGTGTCACTCTTACGAGACTTGAGTTTCCTAGACCTCAAACCTTTCCCCAGTTACACACTTCCTATGACAAGGCCATACTACTCCCGAATGGCCAGACCTCTCAATAGTGCCAGTGCTTATGTGCCAAGCATTCACACAAATGAGTCTATGGGGGCCATTCTTGAAGATTCAGCACTGTCCATCAACAGTCAACAACTTCAAATTATCACCAGGTCTTCTATCACTCTATTTCCATGTTTTCCACATCTGAGTATAACAAAGTTAAATATATATGTATGTATATACATATATATATTTATATTTATCATATATGTGTATATATACATTTTATCAGTATTCTTCATTATATCACTTTTATATATTCATTTTAATCATTATATCACATTGCTATTTTTTTTCATGAGTACACTGTAGCTGTCTTCAGACACACAAGAATTGAGTATTGGATCCCTTTACAGATGGTTGTGAGCCACCATGTGGTTGCTTGGAATTAACTCAGGACCTTTGGAAGATCAGTCAGTGCTCTTAACTGTTGAGCCATCTCAGCAGTCATTATTCTTATATGATAAAAATTAACAAACCTTATAACACCTTGTTTGAGTTTTAATAAGCAATCTAGAGATGATGCTAGGATAACATACAAAAGTATATGTATATCTTATAAGCAGATGTCACACAGTTTATATAATGATTTAACACTGTTTTTTTGCATCTTCAGAACTCCATGCTAAAAGCCTTTGGTTTTATTGCTGTAAACAGGCATCATAACCATGGCAACTCTTATAAGGACATTTAGTTGAGGATGGCTTACAAGTTCAGAGGTTCAGTTCATTATTATCAAGGCAGAAAAATGGCAGCATAAAGGCAGGCATGGTTCAGGAGTAGCTGAGAGTTCTACATCTTCATCTGAAGGCAGCTAGCAGAGTACTGGCTTCCAGGCAGCCAGGATGAGGGTCTTAAAACCTACAGTAACAGTGACACACTTACTTCAACAGGGCCACACCTATATCAACAGAGCCACACCTTCTAATAGTGCCACTTCCTGGGCCAAGCATATACAGATCATAACACCCTCCTGTTAGAGTTTAGCAAAAGTCTTAACATTATTTTTTTAAGAAGAATTTCCACTGTTTGTTTTATATTTGAGTCTCTGCCAAATGCAAATTATGGCATTTGACTTCCTTGCTATAGCAAGTTTGCATAAATACGCCTTCATTTATTGACATTTTATGGACATCACTGATTTCCACATTTACATTAGTCACTTAAAAGAACACACTTCACTTACTTCATTTTGTACATGGATGAGACACTTTCAGATAATTTCTCTTGTAGATTTTACATCTGCATAATTTATTAGAAAATATCTTTCCAGGTAGATAGTGGAACATCTTCCCCTATAATACATCTAGCTTCCTAGAAAATTGAAGGATTTATCCATTAACTTTATATTCAAAATAAGATAGGAGTACTTAACATAAATGACTTCTAAATTTCATTTCATTGGGAGCATAAGGGTTCATAAATGTTTCATTACCTTTAGCCATTGTTTCTTTAGGTGTTATATCTGTTGTGATAAACTCATGATATCAAATGACTGTAGTCTTAACTCCAGAAAATAACCAGTAAATGCACTCGAAATACCTGTAATTCAGTATTTGGCTGGAAATACAAGGATCAGAATTCAAGGCTATCTTTGGCATAAATAGCAAGTTATAGGCAAATGTAGACTACAAAATCTGTATCTCAATATAAATAAAAAGTGAACAAATTATAACAACAACTACAAAACCAAAAAGGAACAAGCTTACTGAATTTTGGCCTTCAGGTAAAAATACCTGGATCTCTAAAACAGTTTCAAGTGAACCTATTTGCTACTCTATTTCTGTGAAGAGACACTAGAACCAAGGCAACTTATAGATGAAAGAGTCTATTGGGAGTCTTCAGGTTCAATGATCAGGACATGGACATCCTGGCATGAATCTCAACAGCAGACAGGCAGGGATGCTTCTAGAGCAGTAGCTGAGAGTTTACATCCTTGATCCACTAGCAGAAAGCAGAGAGAGAAAGAGAGACAGAGAGACAGAGAGACAGAGACAGAGACTGGGAATGATCAAATTCTTTTGAAACTTCAGCATCCACCACTAATAACATATCTCCAACAAGACTTTCCAATCCTTCCCAAACAGTTTGACCAAATGGAATAAGCAGTCAATTATTTGAACTTATGTGTGCTTTTCACATTGAAATCACCACATAATACAGAACTTGGAGCTTATTTACAAAGCTTGTATGATCAGTAGGCTACAGTAATATTGTCCATGTGAAACAGTCCTACTCTTAGACTCCATATTTCCAGTTACGTTCATATTTATAAGGTTAGTTCACAATTATTGTAGTTTTTCTTAACTATATATTCTCTCCCTTCTTACAATCAATTGGAAAAAGCTTAAATATATTTAACAATAAATCAATGTCCAACCACTAATTTATTATTAGTATTCTATACTAATAATTCAGATAGTCCACAAATATTGTACTATAATTCTTGAAATAATATTGTTTAAAACACATGTTCTAAGAATTTTCTACCCTTATTCATTCCATTCACCTCTACATACTATTTTCACCTGGTGATCATAGTTTATATTATATTGAACAAATGAAAAACATAAGAAAATGCTTTCATGTTTATATAACAAAAGCTACAAATCAATTGTGTTTGAAATATTTCTTCTTTAAAAGAATTAGAATAAATTGTTTTCAGTCCCTGCTCAAGGCATTAAAATCCTGAGATGGATTTAGTTGCATCTCTGAACTTAAAAGACCCTTATTATGGCTATTCTACTCTGTATCACTAGTCTGAATCATTCACATGTGCATAAAAGTGATTTTTCTTAATTACACACACAAGCACATACTCTCACTCTCTTGCCCCACTGTTCCAGCATCCCCCTATTCTAATGCATCAAATCTCTGAGACCAAGGACCTCCCCTCTCATTGCTTTCAGGTAAGACCATCCTCTGCTACATATGTATCTGGAGCCAATGATCCCTTTCGGTACACTCCTTGGTTGGTGGTATAGTCTCTAGAGAACTGGGTGGTCAAGCTAGCCTATGTTGTTCTTCTAATGGGGTTGCAATCACCCTCTGCTCCCCCAGTCCTTCTGCCAGCTCTCCTACCAGGTTCCCTGAGTTCAGCCTGATGGTTGGTTCCAAGCATCCACCTCTTCATTGGTCAGTTGCTGGCTGGACCTCTACTGGAACTGCCACATTTGGTTCCTGCCTATAAGGGCCTCTTGAACACAGCAACAGTGTTGGGTTTGGTGTGTGCAGACATGATATATCCTCAAGTGAGTCTGTTCCCCAGCTGGCCCTTCCTTCAGTCTCTGTTATATTTCAAATGTTATCCCCTTTCCTGGTTTCCCTCCAAAAAACACCTATCCCATCTGCCTTCCCACTGCTTTTATGAGGGGTCCCCTGCTACTCCTGCCTTCCCCACTCACATTCCCTTACACTGATTTATTTATGGAAAACAATTTCAATATATACCTAACATAAGTTGTTTTTTTTTTTCTTTTTCTTTTTTTTTTTCCATATATCAAATTAGTACATTAACTGTGGTGCTTTGAACAAGAATTGCCGCCATAAGATGATATATTTTAATGCTTGGTCATCAGGGAGTGACACTAGTTGAGAGGTTTAGGGGGAGTGGCTTTGTTGGAGTAGATGTAGCCTTACTGGAGGTAGCATGCCATTGGGGATGGGCTTTGGGATTTCGGAAGCTTTTCTGTAATTCAGTGTGTCTCTCTTCCTGCTGCCATGGATCCAGTTGCAGATATCTCAAGATACTTCTTCAGCACCATGTCTACCTACATGACACCATGCGCCCTGCCTTGATGACAATTATCTAGACTTCTAAAACTGTAAGTAAGTTCCAATTAAAGATTTGCCCTTTTAAGAGTTTCTATGTCCATTGTGTCTCTTCACAGCAATAGACATTAAGATGAAAGTTGGTACCAAGGAACAGAGTAATGCTGGGGCCAGATGTTTATGCCATTTATTGGTGGAATGTAGACTTTGCATTTTGCATTAGAAGAATAGTTAAATGCTTTAATCAGGGCTTACTGAGCCTTTCTAGTAAGACCATGAAAGAGATTTTGGATGGTGATTTGAACTTTGGGGTTCTACCACAAGATATTTAAGACAGGAATTTTAGTAAATGGCCTAGAGTCAATTCTTGTAATATTTTACTGAAGAGTATGGCTGGTTTCTACTGTGAGTCTCTGAAAAAAATGGAATTTTAAACAGTGTTGAGATTATGTTAGAGTGTGGGAAACTTTGATGTTGTATTGAATACGCTTGCACATTATGATATGGCAACAAGTCTATGGGACTAGGGAATGGAATGTTCTAGTTTAAATAATAATGCCCTTCTTGGGCTCATATATTTGAATGGTTGGTCATTAGGGAGCAAAACTATTTAGGAGATATTATGAGGTGTGGCCGTGTTGGAGTAGGTGTGGCTTTGTTAAAGAAGCATGTCCTTCGGGGTATATTTTGAGATTTCAAAAGGCCTATCCAGTCCCAGTGTCTATTTCTGCCTGCTGCCTATGGATCCAGGATGATTCTTGAGCACATGCTTTACTTCCCCTAAATAGAGCCCTTATATACAGTTTTGGGGTGGGTTAGGGTCTGACAGCAGATAATGTCTATTGGCTTGACCTGAGAGCTTGGAGATACCTCATCTGCATGTGGGAGAGCCTGAGGGACCATTCCTCGTGACTGATGGTCATAAACCTTTCTATGGGAGGGGTTGTTGGAGGACTGAAGCTAAGTGAAAAGAAACAGGGCCTGGGAGCAGAGCTGAACTCCAGCCTTCCAATAAAGGTTCCAGGATTCGAAACTCATGCTCATCCAGAGCACCCAGCTGCTTCTCACAGCCCACTGCCCTACAATTGTATACACAACTAAAATGCAATAAATTGCTTCAATAATTCATTTATTGATTTCAAGAGGTACTTGGTATCACAAATAAACACACATAAACATACACACAAATACAAACACAAACATGGACACACATGCTGCACATATGTTTATGTATACATACATTGTATAGTGGGCAGTTCAAATCCTTTTCCCTAATGTTTGTGTTGTATGAGAGTGTACTTATACTTTGGACTAATGGCATTTAGATTTCACTTAATTGTAGCCACTAATGAGGTGGATTTCTTACAATTAAAGTGTAAAACACAGAATTTAAATATTTCCTAAAATAGAATATATTTCATATGAGTCTTAATTAAAAATATTGTTTACTTTATTTTAAAATGACAAATATCTATTTATGATTTTGAGTGTCTATAAGCTTAGAACTATTTCATGAATAACAATTTAATCAGTAGTGTCACTTGCTAAAATCTTAAACCTACAAGCAAAAGCTCTAAGAGTTACTTTAGCTTGACAGACATAGAAGTTCTTATGAGGCTTTGCATGACTCTGTTTTCCATTTAGAATGTACAGTCTAGCTTGTTAACTGTTAATGTTTTTCTGAATGTGCTTATGACCTCATCCTGTAATATTTATACCCCATCATTCTTTATAGATTTCAATGATCTTAAACATTACAACTACTAAATTACAAGGATCACTTATTTTTATCCAAGAAGTATTTATAACTAAATATTCATGATTTAGATCCATTCTATTCTTCAGGTTCTATGATATTTCTCCTCTAGATTGAATAGAGGGATTCTCCTTTAAGGACATAAGGTACTTCAGTGGTTCTCTTTCATAAATAACAGGAAGTAACTGTCACTTTTAGGCTATAACAAGCTGTGGCAAAATGTGAAAATTATAACAAAATAAGGTTTACTCATCAATAGTTTCCTTTGCATTTAGTTGATGAATCAAATAGTCACTTATGCTCTATTGCTTTATATTGAACTATAAGGATTGTTTGGTCATGGCAAGCCATAAAGTCAATAGTAGGACACACACACACACACACACACACACACACACACACACTTGTTATATTCTTATTCATGATTTAGGATAATATTATTGGAACTCAATGATTGCTTACAATTTCTTAATCATAATACTTGTAATCACTTTTTAGTTAGTGTTTCATATCTTTTGATTATTCTTTTGTAAAAAAATTATTATTTAATCTCCAATGCCATTTGCTTAGTAGATCTATGTCTTCTTTTCATACATGAATCATTTTCAGTAAATAGATTCTATGTTATTTATTGTTTTAGTCAGTACATAAACAATTTTGTTATAGGCTAGTGGCTGAATTAAAGCATAGATAAATAAATCCAAATCAACAAAATACATGTGAAAATTACTGTTGACTTTTCAGCTTACTTGTGCAGATTTTGTGTGATAGACATGAGATTTGTTACTGTAGTCTGCCCCATTCTTTCAGATCATCAGATCCCATGTCTATCACACAAAATTTGCTTAGGTTTAAGTGTACTTTTATACACAAATATTCCAAAGAAAGGAATGGCTTATAAGAGGTTGTTTGAGTTCTGAAAATCATGATCAAAAAAGCATGTGAATAAATGCCAATAATCACACACTAAATATTAACAAAGCAGCCCTTTCCCAGAACTTTCTCAGGACAGACCAATATAAATTTTCCTGGGGTGTAATATAAGTTTCCACAATTTCCTGGGGTGTAATATAAGTTATATATGAGAAAATATGAAAACAAGACTAAAGGCCACATTCATATCCAGGATACACTGACCAGATTGGGTTCTATAGCTATTTTCTGACATCCAACAAGAATAAACATATCCTGTAAATTGAAGGTAAATGTTAGGTACAGGAGACATAAAATCACATCCAAGCACAATCCTGGGAGCAAAGTGCACCTGAGGTAAAAGGTCTTCTGTCTTTTTTTCCCTAGAGTCTCTCTCACAGATCCCCAAGGCAATGTTCACTATGGGTCAATATTTGACAGTGTTCTGAGATAGTAAGTTGTCATAAGAGGGATAAGAATTAATAAAGCTACCAAGAAATAACCATAGTGAACTAAAGAACTGTGGTGAGGAGGTGAAATGATAAAAGATAAATGTTAAAAGCTGAAATCCTGTACAGAGGATATGGCTTTTTCTCTTTCCTGTATCCTATTCTAAAGATTTCTATTGTAAAATCTCATAACATTGGCACACTGATTGCATGGCAATGTACCTGGTTTCCAAACCTTCAATTCTCTATCTAATAGTGAAATTGTTTAACTGTTAAGAGGTGATAGCTACAGGGAAGATAAAGATACCATTTTCTACCTTCCTCTGCATCATTAACTTATCTCATGAGTGGCACACATTATTTAATCCCTCTTGCTCAGTTAGCTCAGGTGTAAAATTAGGTGGAAAGCCATAACTGATGGTCCACAGGAATGGTGTGATTAAAGATGCCCAAGCAAATTAAGTGAGATTGAAATTAAGGTACCCCCTGAGACTGGAATGAACTGAGACTAAACACGTCACAAAGTCATTGAAGGCTCTATAGTTATCAGAAAATTAGTGTAGGTCTCTTTAACTTACATATTCTAATAGGATAAAAAGCATATTTATAATGGCAATTTGTTTTCATAAACAATGTTTTACGTCGGTTTTCTCTAGCAAGATGTTGGTCCCTTGTTTTACATATCATAGCAAATTTACTGAGATAACTCTTGGTGAATTCTCTACTGATCTAAGATTATTCTCCTCTCCCCTCCTTTCATTTCTTTCGCTTAGTCATTTATACAGGTTCCTGTTTCATGATCTTTCAACAGTCACTTGCCCCTTCATTCATCTCCACCCTTCTTTCCTTTCTTCTCTTCATTCACTGCCTTCCTGTCCTCTTCTTCTTCTTTTATTTCTATTTTATATTTTCATCTTCATGTCGACTACAAACCTAGAAAAAGAATAAATTTTGGAACATGAATCATTTTTTAAAGAGTACAACATATCATCTATGCCATACCTGTGACTAAAGGAAAAGCACAAGAAAAGAACAAACCAAAATGAGAGACCAAAGGCCAACAAGACAGAATCATTTCATGAGTTTAAACTCAGAGTGGATTTCAATGCCACATCAGCTCTTTTCCTGAAAAACTAATAATTACTATACTTTTACCAAGGATCTCAGATGAACTTTTTAAGTTAAACATACCATTTTGGCTAGAAATGTGAATTTGTTAGTCTAGTTTTCTTAATTACTAGCAAGCTAGGGATCTGGAGCTGTGAAAGCCCAGTGCATTCATTAAACTGAATTTAAAAAGTAATTGTATGTTTAACTTTAACTTTTGACAACATCTCAGCATTTGGAGCGTTTTCTTGAACTTACCTGATCTTTAAGCAGACTGCATTAAATAACACAAAGCGCTTAAAATAACAGAAGCTCCAAGTTGAGGGCAGAAGGAGATTTTCTTATAATTGGGATGGTTTTACCACAAAGGCTATCTGTTTTTTATTTACTTATATTGCTAAGCTCTATGCCTCAGTGTGTCTCCTGAAATGGATGGATAAATATCTGTGTAAATTTAACCTCATAGATAGATGGATACATACATAGATAGATAGAGATATCAATATCTCCTCATGTTATTTAGAAAATATCAAGCAATTGTTTGAATGAATGAATAGCATACCAAAAACTTTCTAAATGCTATTAGATTTAGAACAAGGCAGAACAAATGATGACAAGACATTGGGATAGAGTGAATTTAAAGGAAATATCCAGTCAAATGTATAATTCCCCAGGATGAATGACAAAGACATTGTGTATGTGTTTTGGAGCATAAATGTGTTTATTAGAAAATATTTAGAACAATATTAGAAACAAGTATTTCTTAGTGTGTTTTAGTAGGCCTTATAATAACATCCTCTGATTCTTAATAACTTGCTATACCTTTCTGAGTTAAGCTACTAATTTTGTGGAAGAATCAATAATTTCTGTGTTCATAGTTACAAAAATGGTCATTTACACACTCAACCACACTTTTATTTTGACATGCCTCTCTTGAAGCCATCACTTTCAGATTAAGTGAAGCCATAATTAACAGTTTTCTTCATATCCTTTATTATATTTCTCTCCATTTTATTTTCTTTGATATTCTTCTAAATATATACTAAATAATATTAACATTTTACTGGCTCTTTTGTGCTCACCTGCTTCTTATGTGTGACCGTAAATGCTGAGATTTTTGCATGCAGTATCCATCAGACTGTACATTATCTATACTGATGTCCTATTACCAATTTCAATTTCACGCTTGCTCTCCCTATTGCATATCCTATGGATATGGCAAACATTTGATGTTTTGTTTTATGTTTTTTGCTCCAGAGGACCTCAAAATACAGTTAGCTTTTGAGACTCTTTTCTTCTTTTCTTTGAGGAGTTATCAAGGGCTTGATTCAGTGCATCTGAGCCATTGCAAAAGAAATCCAGATGATTGGCAATGCATGAGCCCTAGAAGAGCCCTCTTCCTCTTCCAAGAAACTTCATTTATTCAGAGATCAAGTAAACTTTTTGTGTACCCAAATGATTGGCAAATACATATAACAATCGGAATGTGGCCCCTTCTCTGGAAAAAATTGTTGGCTGAATAAAATTTTTCCTGAACTAAGCATGTAGCTAAGAGAGAAGCGAAGCTCAGACATGCATCCACTTCACATGTAAAGTTTCCCAGAAACATTGTCTTGCATTATTCTACCATACTCACATTCCATATTACCATGAGCAACAAATATTTTCCACTTACATTTAATTACTAATCAAATGATTTTTACTATGAGCTGGAAGTCTTGCATTCTTCTCCCCTTCTTGTCTCCGATTTTAATAATCATCACTTCTACAGTACATCTGAGCTAGCTTTCATGTCTCCATCGCCACTGTACTCCTTTGTCCATATTCAGCACCATTGTTTCTAACCTTAATTCTTTTTTTAATTAGAAAGGAAGAAATAAAATTATCTTTATTTGCAGAAAATATGATATTGCAGACGATATGATAGTAACCACAAGTGAACCAAACCTTCCCAAAGGCAACTCCTAGAGCAGATAAACACCTTCAGCAAAGTTGTTGGATACATGATTAACTAAAAAAGAAAAAGAAAAATCAATGGCCTTTGTATGTACAAATGAGTCTGCAAATGCAGACAAAATAGAGGGACATCATAAAGTTTGAAATGATTGTTGACACTTGTCACATTTTTTTCTACATAATGAATAACCTCCAGTAACTCAATGTAAGTGTGTTGGGTAAATTATTTGTAGTCACAGATTACCTTTGATATTATTGAAGGTGCTCAAAGACTACTGTAATATGCAAAGTCTTTAATAGATTGATTGCATACTAAAGAGTTTACCATTGTTTAAAGATACCAGAAAGCACAAAACTTTAATACATTGAATACATTTATGGGGTTTCTCACACTATGACTTTTAAAAAATAAAATAAAAATTTTATTATGTGTCAACTGTAAATTCTTACGGATCTCTTAGTTGTGTTAAGATTTTAAGTCATATTTGGAGACACAAGTGTTGCGGCCCCATGCTTGGAGGCCAAAAATGTTGAGAACTGAGCTAGCCCACGTTTGGGGGTCAAAATGTCTCAGACTACTCTGTCAATTTTGAAACTCGTACTGCCAAAGCCTTGGGGGCTAAACTGTCAGAGCCCGCACTGCCCCAAGCTGCTTCAGTCCGCAGGTTGGGGTTCAACAAGAGAGAGAGTGAGGACAGACTGGAAGAATGGAGACCAGACAGAGTGTGATTCAATCCCATTTATTCTTCAGTCTCTCTTCCTAGTCCAAGTCCCAAGTCTTGAGTTCCTAGTCCCTAGTGTCTCCAAGTTCTTTCTTCAAGTGCTAAGTGCCTACTACCTAATAATTCTTCTCCCGAATTCTCTAGTCAAAGTATCTACTTCCTCAATGCCTAATTCCTACTCCAAGTTGTACTCTAAGTTGTACTCTCTAACCTAATTCCTAGTCCCAAGTTGTACTGCTTCTTCCCACTATCAGACCAAACACATTTGGATAGAGTGGTCCAAACACTCCAGTGGGTAAGGCCTGACGTCCCATTTCTGGAGTTAATACTATGTGGGTGGCAGAACTGAGGTCTAGTCCTGCGCTTCCTGGTGTTGCTCAACTAAGTTCTGAAAGGGATCTGTGTTTGCTGGTATAGAACTGACTGCTCCATAAGTCTGTTTTGGCTTGCATTGGTTCGAGGCCTGGAGCTGGCCCCTGTTCCAGTTTCCCTGATTATGGGAAAAGATGTTTCCTTGTGCATCTCTTTTGGACCTACACTCACTAGCCTAATGCCTTCCATGTTTGCAAAGTGGGCAGAGCCCAGGCTGTTTTCTGGAATGTCTTCGGGTTAACTCATTTTCTGCCTCACAATCTCTTGCAAAGTGTCCAGGCTTGCCACATTTAAAACAGGCCTTTTGGTTTCTACTTGCCAAAAAATCTCTTACTGATTGTCCTTGCATGGCAGCAGCCATAGCTAATCCCTGTTGGTAGGAGGGACCTATATCAGAACAGAGTCTGATATACCCTGTTAGGACCGTCTTTTTCCTGTAGGGTCTAATGGCTGCTTAGCAGGCAGGATGGGCATTTTCATATGCAAGTTGTTTCACATAATCTACTCCTGCCTCTGCATTACCAAAAATCCTCCCTGCTGTTGTCATTAATCGATGAACAAAATCAGAAAATTGTTCATCAGCTTTTTAGTTGTACTGAACTCTTGTGTCTGCCTCTCACCTTTTATATGTCTCACTTCTAAAACACAATTTTAGCTCACGCCTTTAAGTCATGCCCTTAGGTCTGGTCTCTAAATCTTATCTCTAAGTCATGCCCTTAAGTCACACACCTTTAAGTCTCACACACCCAAAGGAAGATCCTGGGTATCTAAACCAAGATGTTATCAGAGTGTGCTCAGCTGTTATAGGCTGATGTAATCAAGTCTCTTATTAGGGTATATGGCTCAAGATGGCTGCAAGGATGATAGCCGCCTTCTGTCGGCTCCCCCCACACAAGTGTTAAACTTGAGGGATTTTATCTGATTTTATCCAGCCTTAATTTTTACAACAATGTCCTAACTAGAACTTGGTCTTTAAAACCTCATCCTATGCTCATCCCATTCTGTAAGTAAAAAAAGTTAAAAGTCTAGAGTAAGTTTTTTAATTCTTACTTTAAAAGCAGCCAAACCAGCATTCTGGAGCTAGTATTCATATTTCTGATGAAGGCACATTAGATTTTAGAAAACTTGAGTTTTCTTTTTAACCTCATTTCATGTTCTGCTAGCCAACCCTGAACTAGAGCAAATTCTTTTTCCCCCACTCAAATGTGTAGTATGATTCTTATCAGGCTTACTTTTATTTCTGTTGCTATGATACCATTCTCCAGGTATAAGCAACTTCAAAGAAGGGATAATTTTAGTTCACCGTTCCTAGTTACATCATTCATAAAAGGAAGACCGGGTATCAGGAACTTTAAACAGCTAGTCACATTATGTTCATACTCAAGAGGAGAGTGACATGAATATACACATTCTTACTGACAGGTGACATAGACCAAACCTGAGAAACGGTTCCTCCCAGAATTAGCTAGGTATTTTCACACTAATTAATATAAACAAAACACTCATACACAGACATGTCCAAAGCCAATATGATCTAACCAATACCTCAATGAGACATTCATTGTGTCAAGTTGACTATTATTTAATAGTCAAAACCATCCCACTATCCAAACATTTCCAAGTATGCGATCTCTGATATTGGAAACATTGTCAACCAAGAGAACCTGCTCTTAGCTGTTTTGCTGCCTCTCATTTATATCATTTACAAAAGTGTTCACTAATATTACAATGTTTAAATATATTCTTTTCTATGAGAGGTTTTCCACAGTCATACTGTGTGAATTAAATCCTTTATTCTTCTATTTTAACATTGCCCAGTATATATTTGACTTTCATTTATTAAAAGTACTTTTTAGGTATATTTATTTATCTAGAGGGTTGTTGACATTCATTCACTAGATTTAGGAGCTATGTTCTAATGTTGTGCTTAAAGTTGAAAAATGTAGAGTCATTGGATAAATGTTGTAAATGAGTTAAATGATTGATGGACTTGTGTTCTGTAGTTTGTAAGAGGGCATGAGTAGAAAACTTTGACCTGAAATTTAAAGCTAAAAAAGGTTGTTCTGGCAGATCATCAAATAAAATTTTCATTAGATTAATTTGCATAAAATTTTATGCAAACCTACATAAAAGAATATATTAAAACTTAGTTCCCATAACCCCAATTATGATGTAAATATTTTGAAGAATCTTTGCTTGCAGATGCTCATTCATCTTAGTCCAGGAGTTTGCAAAGGTTTTTAAGGTATGCTCTGAAAATACCTCTTAATGTTTCTTGGCCAACTTCAGAGTTGAACAGAAAGAAATTGTGGGGAATAAAAATTTCTCTATTGCATATATTTGCTAATCTGTCGAGATCCCTATATCTTAGCATGCAAATCTCCTGAGAAGAATGTTAGTTGGACTTCATTTATATAATCACAATTACTAAAAAGTATTTTACTTAGCTTTAGTGAAAATTTAGAATTGTGCTATTTCTTGTAGTCAGAAATATAAAGTCTTGCTGTTTATCATTAATACTTTATCATTTACATGTCTTTTACATGTTCCAATGGGCTTCTTTAAATCAGCATATTTGATGAAAAGACTCAAAAAGAGTCTGAAAATGACCACAACAGCAAGAATTACACTTATGTGCAATTTTACACACTTCTATTCTTCACCTTTAGAGAAATATTTGACTTATTTTGAATGTCAAACTTCTTTCTCTGAATATTTAAATGATATCTTTTACACAATTATAAAGCTTTTAGTTCTGAAGTTGAACTACAGCATTTTTTATATTTTCTACCAAATAGCATTCCTAGCATATTTAAGAATTTGATTAAAAAAAAACCTATGGAACATAGAAAGAGGTTGTTGGTTTTAAGTATGAAAATCTTATAGAATCCTGAAGATAACTAGAAAGCACACATGTATATGCTAAAACAAAGGTAATAACAAACATTTCTATTCCTGAGGTGGTCTCAGTTATTGTGATATGCATTCTGCACCAGCACATTGTTGGAACAATCATAAAACAGAAAGCTTTACTTGTTACCCTTTCATTTCTTTAGGTTCCATTACAAAATGTAGATGGTATAAAAGAAAACAAATGCATTTCTTTAAAGGAAATGCAAAACTTTTAAACTTTTTTTCCTAACTGAAATTTTCTTGCATTTGTTATGAAAGCATGAAGCTTACAAGCATGATACTTTGGCTTACTGATTACATGCAGGTCTAAAGGTAATTTTTCAGTGGCCAACAGGTTCTAGAGTTTTAATGCTTCCATCATCAATGGGAGATGTAAACATCTCTTCCCATAGGCTTTGTGGACAGCACATGACAAGAAGTTGTTCATATTTTATTTCATTTATAGCTTTGTTAAAAAATGGGTCTCATTCTCTGTGTCCACTTAGTGTTCCTTTGATTTTTAAAAACCACTCAGAAAAAAATTGTCTTCATACTATTTATCTAAATTCCTTTTAATGTACACAACTGTTTTAATGAGCTCCTTTTCATTATATTGATTAGAACTGTCAAGCTTCTGAGTACTATTCATTTACATCGTGTGATCTTTTTTTCTTTAATTCCTTGTTTTAAAACAGAGATGTGTGAGGTAGCTATGGCTTATCTACAAGGTCAGGCTAACATTGAACTCATGACCATCTTCATGTTCCAGCTTCTCAAGTACTGGAATTTCAGATGTGCTCTACTTTGCCCTCTTATGTGTTTAATCTTTTACATTCTATTACTTTACTCCTTCCATTTGGCTTTGGCAGAGCTCTTTTTCTTAAAGGCAGACAGAATGCCAAGTTCAACAGTCTTCATATCATTTTTTTTTTTTTTTTTTTTTTTGCAAACTGACCATACTTGACATTCTAATTCCTTGAGTTCTGATGAGATTATATATTTAAGGGATATATTCACTGATATTTGTTTGATGCCTGAGATTATATGTATTTAAATTATATTTTGTTTTAAAAAAATATAGTGCTTGCAACCATTATGTTTTGCCACCACAACATATTTGAAAGTGGCTCTTACTTGACAGTCGGAACTTCTGCCAAACACTCTCACTTCTACTTGTTCAATGGTATCATTCAAGAAATCATAGCAAGTAAAGTTCTCTTTAAGGGAAAGGACTAGGTCCCTTTCATATTTCATTCATGAATTTGCTACTTTCCCAAAGTAACCTGAGAGGTGACATCCTGCTGCTATTTTTAGCATTGGGACGTATCACAAAAAGCACAGAAATCTGATGTGTAAAGCATAAGCCCAAATTGAAAAGGAGAATTGTTGCAGCTATAATGAAAGAATAGAGTTGAAGAAGGTCTTTGTAAAATAGTAAATAGTCACTACAGGTATGCCTGAACTATATTGTTCATAGAATGAACTTCCTCACACGATGTCAATGAGGAATTCTAGGACACTATGGGCAAATTCACTAGACCTTGCTTCAAAATGCATTTGCTTTTTAAATTAGAGTTGTAACTCACTGGTAGAGTCCTAGACCCTAGAATGAATCCCAGTACAAAAACAAGCAAGCATACAAAAAAGTAAATAACTCTAAAGATGCATTTCTTATTTTTTACAAATGCATAAGCTTTGAGGAACACTTTAAAGCACTGCCAAGATAATATTCTGAAGAAATAATGAGTTGTAGTAAATTAAATCTTTTATAGAACATTGTGGTGGTTTGAATAAAAATGACCTCCATAGACCCAAAGTACTATTACGAGGTGTCATCTTGTTGGACTAGGTGTGGTCTTGTTGGGGGAAGTAATACATCGCTGGAGAACAGGGAAGCTTTGAGGTTTCAGATGTTCAAGCCAGGCCTAATAACTCTTTCTCTCTTTCTGCTATCTAAGGATCCAGGTTTAGAAATCTAAGCTACTTCTATCACACCATGTCTGCATATCATAATGATAATGGGCTGATCTTTTGAACTATCAATACATAATGTTTTCCTTTAGAAGAGTTGTGATTATCATGGCTTCTATTAACAGAAATTGAAACCCCAAGAAAGAAGTTGACACCAGAAGTGGAGTATTGCTGTGATAGACCAAACCATGGTTTTTGTTTAGAGGAATGTGGACTTCAGAACTTTGGTCAAGGAAGCAGTAGCATGGAAGACAATGGTGCTGAGGAAGACTTGAACTGTGGGGGTCTGGATCAAAAGGTTTCAGAGAAGAAGAATGTGGCCTAGAGACTGTTCATGTAATATTTTCCATGTAGAACATGGCTGCTTTACACTTTTGTCTGAATAGTCTGGACTGAGGTACAGCTGAAGAGTTGTGGATTAATAGCTCTGGCAGAGGTCATTTCAAAACACTATTGCATTGACTATGTTGCTTTGTTATTAGTAGGCAGTATTAAGCAGAACTATAATGAAAAGAAAAAAGCTACTCAAGAAAAATCATATACACTATACAGTTGGGGGAGAAAAGTATCACCAGGAATGTGAGTTGTAACCTCAGGAAAGACCCCACCCAGGTAAACTTCTAACTTGTGGTAAAGAAAGGGTAGCTTAGGTCCAGGAGTGATAGCACATAACTTTAATCCCAGCACTCAAAAGAAAAAGGCAAGTTGGTCTTTTAAGTTCAAAGCCAGCCTGTTTTACAGAGGGAGTTCAAGCCATGTAAACTTGTGCAGTGAAAAAAACCATAAAGCAGGGAATGAAATAAAGATGAGAGAGAGAGAGAGAGAGAGAGAGAGAGAGAGAGAGAGAGAGAGAGAGAGAGAAGAGACAGAAAGCTGATAAAAATTTAATTGAACAAGGTAGCATTTTACCTCACCAGCAAGTAGCAGAACTTGGCAGCTTTGGCCACATGATTCTGCCTTTAGAGCCAAAGATAAAAAAAAGGGGGGGGGTGGTTGTAGAATCTTCCATTATGGCTAAAAAAGATGCTGAGGCCAAGCATGTGGTGGTAGTATTCCTACATGAAGGCCCAGAGAGACCATTATATAAAACTATAAAGATGGAGAATGGATTTCATTGAAGACTCCAGGACATTGGAAATGAGAGTCCTGGGAAATATGCTGAGGATTGCTGCTAACATGAAGTGGAACCAGTCAAAGAGGAAGAAGTGTGTTGCAGTCAGCAAAACTAAAAGGAGTTGGAGATTGGAAGAGCTCCTTAACTTCAGATGTAGAGATGCAGAATTTGGTTCTAGTTTTTGGTCGTGTGTTTGTCCAGTATTTCCCTTTTGTGTTCTTTCCCCCCTCCCTGTAATAACAATCTATATCCTGTGCCATTATATATTGGTAGTATATGATCGATCTTTTTCATTTTGATTTTTAAGAGCTTAAGGTAAAGAAATTGTTATTAAGTCTCATAAGACACTGGACTTTCAAACAGCATTAAGATTGTTTTAGATTATGAGGATTGATTTAGTTAGGGTTTTACTGATGTGAACAAACACCATGACCAAGGCAACACTTATAAAGATATTTAACTTGGGCTGACTTACAAGTTCAGATTCAGTCCAATATCATCAAGGCAGGCATAGTGTAGGAAGAACTAGAAGTTCTACATCTTCATCTGCAGCCCACTAGGAGAAAACTAGTTCTGACATGATTAAGAGGAAGGTCTCATTGCCCACTCCAACAGTAACATACTTCCTCCAAAACCATCACAGCTACCACAACAGGGCCAAACCTCCTAATATCGCCACTCCCTAGGCCAAGTATATTCAAACCACTACATTCAGCTACCTGACCCCCATAGTCTCATTCAAACACATGAGTCTATGGAGGACATAACATAATAAACAAATACATTTAGTCCAACTTCCAAATCACTCATAGTTTAATAACAATCTCAGCAATGTTAAAAGGCCAAAGTTCAATGTCTCTTCTGAGATTCATCCAATTACTTAACTGTAATACCTAAAGCAAGGCAAGAAACCAACTGGGCAAACTACAAACTCTGCCTCTCTATGTCTAATGCCACAACAGTCGTCCGATATTCAACTCCTTTTACATCTCTTTTGACTGCAACAAACTTCTTTCCCCTGGGCTGGTTCCCCTTTGTTACCAGCTTTCCTTGGCATGTATCCCATGGGTCTAGTTGACTACTCCACTGCTGCTGCTGTTATTGGTGGTCATCCCATGGTACTGGCGTTTAAAATACTCTGGGTTCTGCTCCAATGAGGCTCACCATTAGCCTCCTAAAGGCTCTCTTCATAATAAACTTCAACTTCTTTGCTTGACTCCCTCAGTCCTGGGCCATAAATTGCAACTGAGGCTGCACCTTGACCAATGACCTTCATGGTCTCTCTCTTCAGTGCCAAACCTCAGCTGTTCTTCATGGCCCCTTCATACCTTCAAAACCAGTACCACCAGGGTGATTCTTATGAATTACAAAGTTGAGCTACAGCATGAGATACAACCTTGGCAATCTCTAGAACACAGCTTTTTTTGTGCTCCCAGAAAGCACTTCCCAGAAGATTTCACCTCAGTGATGCTGGTCTCTTCTTAATCACTGTTAATGTCTTAGCTCCAACTAACCAATATCAGTTGTCCCAGTATTCTCTTCTCTTCTTGACTATAAAGCCAGAGCCAAAATACTGAAGCTGCCAAGTTCTGTTGCTTGCTGGGGCTGAAATATGGCCCCCTGTATTCAATTACCAGCTTTCTGTTTTCTAACTGCCTAAGCTTGGTTGTCCTAGAACTTGCTATGTAGATTGATCTTGAACTCAAAAATCTGCACTGCTCTGTTTTCTGAATGCTGGGATTAAACACATGTACCACCATGCCTGAAACTAATCTTTTCTTCGACTAGAACTTGCTCTGTCCCAAGCTGGCCTTGACCTCAAAGATCTGCTTGCCTTTGTCTGCTGGTATTAAAGGTATGTATTACCATGCCTGGGCTTAAGTTTTTCATGGCCACTGTTCCTTCTGATCTACATCTTGTGTTTTTCAGTCTCAAGATCTGGGTCACAAGTGTGCCCATCACTTATGAATTTTAATTCATTCCAGATTAAAAGTCCAAACTATTCCTTGTTCCACTGCAAACACAAGCAATAAGCTTAGCTGTGTGTGATCTTACCTTGAGATCATCACTTCCTTAATTTCTTTAACATCTTGAACACAGGATTTAGCTCCATTTCACTTCCAGGTGTACTTTTATTATTCATGAACCATACACTTTGTATTTTTTTTCTTTCTAAGCTTTCTCTGATCGTGATCTTTTCTCTTGATCAAAATGCTCTACATGAGAGTAAACCAGAATATAAGGTCTTTGCTGGGCTTTTTTGAGACTTCCTTTGTCAATGCAACTAATAGAAATATCAGTATACTCTTCAGACAAGGGCAAAAAGCAGTCACATTCTATATCAAAATATCACAAAAACAGTCTCTAGACCACATAATGAAATTCTTCTCAACTGAAACATCTTGAGCCAGGTCTGCACAGTTCAAGTCCCTCTCAGCAACAAAGTCTTCCATACTTCTGAAAGGATTTTTCATTAACCTCCACATACAGCATTTCACTGCCTTACAAATCCAAAGTCTCCAAATCCACATTCTTCCAAACAGAAACATGGTCAGATCTGTCACAGTAATACCCCTATCCTTGCTACCCACTTTTGTCTTAGTGTTTAACTGGTGTGAACAGACACCAAGGCCAAAGCAACTCATATGAGGGCAATATTTAATTGATGCTAGCTTACAGGTAGAGGTTCAGTCTAGTGTCATCAAGATCGGAGTGAGGCGGTATCTAGGCAAGCATGGTGCAGTAGAAGCTAAAATTCTACAACTTCATCTGAAGGCAAATAGGAGAAGACTGGCTTTAATGCATTTAGGAAGAGGATCTCATTGCCCACCCCTAAAATGACACACTTCCTCCAAAAAGACCATACATCCTCCAACAAGGCCACACCTCCTAGGGACAAGCATATTTAAATGATCATAGGGACCTTTGAAGTTGGACAAAATATAATTTTGCATTATGATATGGCTGTGAGCTTATTGGGGTTAGGGAGTGGACTGTAGTAGTTTGAATAAAAACAGCACTATGGC
This sequence comes from Arvicanthis niloticus, assembly GCF_011762505.2. Classification (NCBI taxonomy): domain Eukaryota; kingdom Metazoa; phylum Chordata; class Mammalia; order Rodentia; family Muridae; genus Arvicanthis; species Arvicanthis niloticus. Next base: position 51,814 of record NW_023045534.1, on the reverse strand, counting down.
CATGTTTGAGAAAGTATATCACTGGCAGATGGGTGCTGCAGTTTAAAATGCTCCTGCCAGGTTGAGAGATTTTTTTTTTTCTTCCTGCTTCCAGAGGATCTAGATGGCCAAACTAAGTTACTTCTCTACTACAATATTTGTTTAAATGGCATCATGCTTCTCACCATAAATGTAATAGACTAAACCTCTGAACTATAAGTCAGTCCCAATAAAATGCTTTTCTTTATAAGAATTGCTGTCTGAAATGTAAATAAAGTATACAATAAAATTTTTTTGAAAAAAGTTGCTGTGGTAATGGTTTCTATTCAACTATGAAACAATAAATAAGAGATGTTTTCATACTCTAGGTCATGTCCCTTAGATAGTGTTTCAGTTAATATAGGATCAGGCATGGAAGTATCATCATTTTAATTGTCTTTCAGAAAGAACATGACTCAAATAAAGCCATAAAATACCATTTTTTAAACATTTCTATTAAAATATGTACTTTGAAATAAAAGTTTATTGCAAAATACACCACTGAATTCAGTTTTATTTAGTGTTTGTTTTCTCAAAAATATTTTACTTGAATTTGCAACTTATGAATGTTTTATTTAGAGTCTGTCTGCTCCAGGAAAATTTAATGACTTTCTTCATTTTTTTTTTTTTTGCTATAATTGTGTTCAGAAGATACTGAGTTACATACTTGCCAGTATGATATTTTAAACCTATGTTTGGCTTTATATATTTCTTGGTAAAGGGTACTGCTTAACTTACACTATGACGTGTTATAAGAAATATATTCAGTTTACTAAATCTGCTGCTTTTAAAGAATGCCTCAGGAGTGAATCTAAAGATAATATTATACTGAAGGTTTGGAGGCATACTGGTTATGAAGATGTAGCTTCATAATTAGGAAAACTGATAGTGCAGGATTGGCTGACAGGAGAGGAGGAAAAGAAATGCAACTGATCCTATACCTAGGCTCTAAAGCCAAGAAAGTAGAAAAAGAGGACAAAGAATCATAGGAAATTGTACTAAGCTAGATAACCAAAGTTCAGAAAGACAGACACCATATGCTCCTCTTCATATGTAGATCCTAACCTTTACCATTTAAATATTCAAATTCCAAAGGGAGTAAATGTGCCTCAATACTAGAAACATAGAAAGGGACAATGATACTGGGAAAGTAAAGCTCCAATCTAAGGGGCAGTGGAAAAAAGTAGAACAATATAGACAGAAGGGACACTGAATGAGATGGAAATAGTCAAGAAAATGAGAGAGAAACACAACGGGAGAATTGAACAAATTTAAATTCACACTAAAATTACACATGGAAACAGATTCATTTTATTTTAGGTTTAATTTAGCTAATTTATTTATGTAACTAAATTTTCTGTTATTTGGTAGCAAATTGTGATCTGAGGGGCTTCTGGTAGTCTTTATCACCTTTCATATTTTCTTGCTGTAGAAATGCAGTTTGTTGGTAATGATAACCTACATGCCATGAACTTCTGCCATGTGCTGTCTCTTAGTAGATCTGACTGAGCAGTTGATTTTTAGTGACTTCAGGGAGACTTCTATGGAGTACTCTCTTCTGTTCCTACAATGACTGCCATTACTTTATACCAACTAAGTTTTCTTCAACCCGTTTATTTCAACTAAACTATATTAAAATGTCTGATAATAAAAAATATGATAAATTTTTAATTAGAAAAATAAAATGAAACAGCACTTTCTATTTCTACTGTTTAAAAAGTAGGAGTAAGTGCCATTGGGGCAGAGTTTGAAATTCTTGTACAACAACCTTGAAAATGGAAAGTGAAGGAAGTGTATGAAACTATATGGTAGTTCTTCAAAAAACTAACACTTTATGACCATAAACATAATCCAACTATTCGAAATTCAGAGACCTATCAGGTGTGTCTAAATGTTTATTTGTATGTAGGTGCACAGGGAATACATGCATTTCTATGGGCATGAGTATAGAGATTGGAGAAAGACCTTTCGTACTATTTATTTGGCATCTTCTATCTATCTATCTATCTATCTATCTATCTATCTATCTATCTATCTATCTATGCATCTATTGTGAACTAAGGTCTCTTACTGGCTTATAATTCACACAGAGTAACAGAAAAACATGCTATGGCACTTTACAACTAGGCATACTTATGCATAGGTGGAAGGGAAGGATCTGTTTTTATTGGCATATGGTATGATCCCGATTAGGTATTTATTGTGGGGAAAAGGGCATGCTTGTGTTTTTTTCTGAAGGATTCTGAAGGAGCATGGTGGCTGCCAGAGTGATGGATGAGACGTGCTGATGGCAGGACAAAGAATGATGTTGACCTGTGAGTTTGCTGAGTGTCCTAACAATAGTGACTGGGAAGCTGTATTGGACATATGTTCCAGACCCACCTTCGCTTACCTATATCCCTGATGGGACAAAAGGCCTTGCCTCAAGTTTTTAGACCATGTGGAATAGAGAATCAAAAAGAGAAGTTATAATGACTCTTGTATTTTTCTTAAAAGTTATTCGAACTCAATCATGTACTGATCTAGAAATCAATCCAATATTGAAAATAACAATCTTCATTCGAAAGTCTGGTTTTGGACATTTTCAGAGACATATTTGGAAGTTACCTGCAGTTCTCTATGATGTTATATTACCAAGAGATTAAGTTAGGACAGGATCTAGATTTCAAACAAATGTTAGTACATGTGTTAAGGCTCTTTTAATTGTCAAGTTAAAATTACTTTTGTTTATTTTACAGTATTTAATGTAAGTTGCATTGATTGTACACGTTCTGATTGTGTTAGTATGTTGAAACCTGGCATGCCTGCTATAGAAATCTATCCACCAGGTTTTGTTTTATTGCCCTGAGTATCACAGAACTTTGGTTTTCTTAAAAAAAGCTTGTAAGTACTGGAAGAAGTGAGTCAGGCTTTAAGCAGAAGCAAGAGGATAGTGGGCTTGATTATTGTTGGTCTAACGGGTTTAATTACATTAATTGCTAGCATCACTGCTTCTGCAATTGCTTTGACACAGAAATTAAGACAGCTACATTTGTTAATCATTAGCAAAAAAAAATGTTACTAATGTGCTGAATATACAAGAGGATTTAGATAGGCATTTGGAAGAACACATTGATGCTCTTATCCTATTCAAATTATTGGAAGAAAGTTCAGAGTTTAAGAGTAAGGAACCATTTCTACTGTCATGCCAAATACCACTGGATTCATGTTAGTTCTATAGTTTACAGAGGTAGTCATTATAATTAGGAAAAAGTTTAAAGACATGTGTAGTGTATTTGGCATAATTCTAACAACTGTCTGGATGTTTTAACTTTACAGAGTAAGCTTATGAATTTAAAGAATGCTGCTCTGCTCAGTGTTGATACAGCAGATACTGCTGATAAAATTATCCAAGGCCTGAGGTCAATATTTTTATTTTGGTCAAGATTCAAGAATGGCATATATAACTTGATTGTGGTAGCCCATTTTTTTGTGCTGGGAATACTTTTATTCCTGCCCATCATGTTAAAGCTTGTCTTTAACCACATCAACATGTTGGTAGCCAAAGTACATGGCTTGAAACTGAAAATGGACCCCTAGACAGAGTTATTAACTTTACAAGTAGTCAAGCCAAGGACAGGTAAGATTCTGTACAGAGCCTTACCAACCTAAGACATAATTGCATTGCTCTTGATAATGCATATGCCATGATGGGTAAGGAAGGCTTTCTTGTCAGAATGACCTAAGACAGTCTCATACTGGTTTATGAAACAAAAAAGTGGGGAGAGTCAGAGAGATTTGGAGGCTGCTTGGCAGGAATATGACATTGGTCAAGGACAAGGAAGTGGGCTTCAGGCAGGAATCTGATATTAGGCTAGAACAAAGAAGTAATATCAGGCAGAAATCTAAATCTTAGCCTAGAACAAAGAAGTAATTTCAGGCAGGAATCTAAATTTTAGGCTAGAGCAAGGAAGTAGGCTTCAGAAATGGAAATGACTTTGGGCTAGGACAGGGAAGTAGGCTCAGATATGTGGGTCATCCTGATTAGCCCTTAGAAACAGTTATCTTGGGAGTGTTCACAGAACTTTGTTTTTTGCCTTGCTTGTTCTTTGACTATTTGTGTTTATTGTCTTCCTTGTTCCATGAATATTCTCATCTATTGTATTGCTAGTTCCTCAACTTAAAACAGACCTTAATACTTGTATTATGTAATTAAAATGATATAAAAGCAAAAAGGAGGAGGGGGATGGGATAGGGTTGTTTCTAGGGAGGGGAAATGGAAAAAGGGGATGATATCTGAAATGTAAATAAATAAAATATCCAATAAATAATATGTTTCAAAGACAAAACAAAGACATGCTATGGAATCCCAGCTATGCTTTTGCTTCTTCTTCCCAGAAGAATGCTTACACACACACATATACAAACTTGCTCACATGTGTATACACACACACATACTGCAACATGGTCATTATAAATAAGCCATGATCACAGAAGGATTAATTAGAGACATAGGAGACTAAGACACTCAAAGTCATCAAGATGGAAAGTAGTGTCTATGCAAAATCACAGCTCACCTTAAAAGGAATAAGGACTAGCACAGCTGGAGAATACCACTAATAAGCTATATTCAGCCTTATACAATACTGTCATTATATATTAAATGTAAAAATGACCCATTAAGTCTACTTTGTTAAAGATCTTTGCTGCCTGTTAATATGGTAAATGTGATTAATTATGATGATTAACCTATCAGTAAATTTGTACTGATCTAATTGGCAGTAGTTGGCCCTAGGTGATGAGCTCTTTAATGCTTTACTTTGCCCTAACTTCTCTGTCTTTATCTGTTTCTTTCTGACTAAGAGTTAATAGCCTGGCTGATTGTATAATCCTTACACTTAGTTCTACCTCAGGATGAGGTAAAAAAAGAAGCCAGCTGCCATGGCTTGAGACTTCTGAAACTGTGAAACACGATATGTCTTTCATTCCTTATGTTGATGCTCTGTGCTCAGGTATAGTTTCAGTTCTGGAAAAATAATAAAATGGTAAAAAAAAAAATTTCTGGATATTATCCAAGTGAGAGAAAAATATCTTTGTTGTTTTGTTGTTGTTATTCTCTATTACTAAGATAAGAAGAAAAAAAAAAAGAAGCAGCATCTTTCCAAGACAAAGATGGGCATGTGGTCAGCAGTACCATAAGGAAGATTAAAGAATGAATTTATGCATATATATATATATATATATATATATATATATATATATATATATATATATCTCCCTGCTCTATTTTTGCAAAACTTTTATTTTCTCAGTGGAAAAGCTATTGAAAGTCATGAGCTGAGTAAAATGTGCTAGGAGTATATAGAAGTTTTATTAGATAGAAAATATAAAAATATTTTCCTAGTAAAATGGAAAGTCTATGATCTAGGTATATTTATAGGCCTACAAAAGTTACTATCCTTCAATATAAAATGATACCAATATTCAAGGTTTGGTTCTTAAAAGGCATATTCATCTCCCTTGCTCAGAAACAAAGTAGGTTGGTTGATATTCAACCAGGTAAATAGAATAGAGGGTATATGCATATTAGATGTGTTGGCATGAGGGTAGCATGAGTCTTAAAGCTAGGCAGTGATGTGAAGGAAAAGCCAAGATACACTGCAGGAAGCAGAATGAAGTAGGCCAACCCCTTTTTGGAATGCAAATGTTTGAAATAGCTGCACACTTCAAGTGTAGGATTCTGCTGACAGAAACCTCAATGGTGGACATTTTGAAATAACTACTTTGTGATAGTCTTGGTAATTTTCATTCTAAACCATTAGACTGAAATTGTGTAACACAGAATAGACTCTTAGAAACAAGGGCAGTGTTTGTAAAGGCAGTGGTGTGGGGGAAGTGAAAGATACTGTCTGCATGTTAGGAGCACCACGTCAGAAACCATGGCCCACTGAACCATCCATGCAGGTCTCATCTGGACTCACAAACAGCGAAGCAGCAAGCATGGTATCTGAATGCGTGTGCAACAGGTTGCCTGCTAGTGGGTGTTTTTATGTGAGCTAGTGTGTTTCTGACTATGTTGCCTGCTCTTAGGACTCTTTCCCTCCTATTTACCTTGTCCATCCTCAATATAAGAACTTTTGTCTCACCTTATTGTACCTTGTTCTATTGTGTTAGGTTGTTGATCCTTAAAAGCCTGATCCTTTCTAAAAGGGAATGGATTGTGGGGAGAGGAAAAGAGAGGTTAGAGGAGGAGGAGAGTTAACTGGAATGGGAAGATTGAAAACTGAGGTCTGGATGTATTGTATGAAAGTAGAATATATTTTTAAGTAAAAATTCAAAACAACAACATAAACACCCTTCTCTGGACACTGTCTTGCAGGATAGGGGAAGGATTGAAAAGCCTGTATTGTACATCTGGTTTACGAAGAAAGACATAAACATGAGAGCTAGATGCATTAGACATCAAATGATAAGTGCATTATACTTTATATCAAAGCAAAAAGTTTCCTATTAGACTGAGATATAAATGAGTTTTGGGAGGTCATTTAAATGAGTCGAGCATAATTTACCATATGGTAACTGGAGAGCAAGGAAATAGGGAAGAACCAGTATCAACAATTATAGATGTTATAAGTTGAGAAGTTGAGGGATTGATCTTGAAACACTATTACTGGGGAGATGTGATCAAAAGTCTTCTCCCCTAACTTACAAACTAACTTCACACCAAAGTACAGATACTACCAAAGTCCAGCTGGGTAAAGTGGTAAGTTGTTTTATTTGGGTTACCTATGGAAATATGGGTGAAGAGTTACTTACACGAAGAGAAGTAACTGAGTGATATTTGTGTCATCAAAGTCCATCCCGATGTGAATGAAAGCTCACAAAAGCTTGAACATGGAACATACTGCACACCCTCTACAGAGCTCAACATGTGGAGAGTGTCCTTTCCAGCTAGCTCCATGGTTCTGAGTCTTGTCCAGAGGGCTCAGCCTGCCTTTGTTTTTTCTAGGCAACATGGGTAATCTCTGCTTCTTCTAGGTCTTCTTTTGCAGTTTGCCTTCTTGAGAAAGACTAGGAATCATTTTTTTGTGCTTTAATATGCTTGCAAAAGGAGGAGTTAGATAGTGAATCAGGTCAGTTTCAGGAACTAAGCTTGCTGAAGAGACTTCTAATTACTTTCTGACTTAAAGTGTCTCTCCTCAGGAAGGAGCATTTCATCTTCCTATAAACATCCTGTCTTAAAATTTTCTGTTGTTTCACCTTCTCTTTTATAGCTTATGTCATCTGAAGTTTCCCTCCAAGGTACATTGAATCTTCTACAAAAACAAACTGATGACAAAAAGGTTGGATGAACTGTGCCTGGATCAGGCTATAAAAAATTTAAGAATTCAAATAGTAAAATATGGTACTGGAGAGATGGCTTAATGGTCGAGTGTTTTCTGCTCCTGCAAATTGTTTTGTTTTAGTTCATCTTCAGAAGTTGTCAGGTAAATTCCCAAAGGCACAGAAAAGTACACAAATAAGCAATTAAAATATTTAAAATAATATTGAACTAATGTAATGACAAAGAAAATATCATGGGAAAAAAAAGGAAGGTTGTTAAAAGAGGAAATTTTCAAGGTAATAAAAGACAGCCATACACCTATCATAGTGGCTGAGCCAACCCTGGGATGTGAGATTCTAGTTTAGTCCCTGAATCTGTTACAAAGAAATGGATCATTTAAACATTTAAATAAAGACATATTATGTGTTTTAAAATTGTCTGTATTAGTCTTTTTTTTCCATTGCTGTGAACAAACATCTGACCAAATCAAATAAAGAATAGTTATTTCTGTTACAAGTTCTGCTCTACTGTTCATTGTGGTGGAGAAGGCAGGGGACAGACACTTATGGCAACTGTCACATTGTACCCACAATCAGGAAACAGAGGCAGATGCATGCTGATCTTCAGCTTGTCCTCTCCTTATATGCAATCCAGATCCAGGCCAGAGGATGGTAATGCTGGGTCCCACACCTATTGAAATTCAGAAACTCTATAAGAGACATTCTTGGAAGTTTGTCTTTTGGATGACTGTAGATCCTGTCAATATTAACCAGCACAGTGTTTGTTAAATATTTTAGTTTATAAACAAATGTGGAATCTTTAGATAAATTCTCTAAACACACACACACAATTTGTTTTATGCTTGTTACGTGCATTAATTAAATGGAAACCAATAAATATTAACAGACATGAACAGGCCTCAAGGCAGTATACTTTTGTTTTATGTCTTCAGTAGCAATAATTTCTATTTGTTCATAAAGAGAAAATCCATAAATCATATATGCTGGTGCTTTTGTCAGGATGATATGTGTATTATCCCCATCTTCTTAAATCTTACACAAGCTTTACTCTAGCATGCACAGCTGCTAAATCATTATCCTCTGCATGAGTAATTGTTGCAGATGTTCATGTTGATTAATGGAGAACAGCTATATTTATGGTGGTCTCAGTATGGCAAGTACGGCATCATGACTGCTCAAAGCACAAAGATACTGTGCTATGATGCTTTGATGTGAAGATGTGTGTGGAGGCAATGACTCACTACTTTAGTTCTGAAGGATCCCTTTCCAATGTTGCTCGTTCCTAACAACAAAGGGAGCTTACTCTCACCACATACACTTTATAAAAGGAATATGTTACCTTTATATGTTACATAGCTTAGGGCCACTTTAATACTACCAATAAGTTTTCTTCGTTCTTAACACTCAACCACAGATGTGGCATCAACAAAACAATCAGTCACCACTAAGTGAAAATTTTATAACCTGTTTCTTAATATTTCATGCTTTTGATTATTTCCTGATTTGCCATTACATTATTTTTTAACTTTCTAAGTCTATCATTAGGGAAAGAATGAGGAGGTAGATCAGCTAAATCAAACAGGAGCCAGCATAGAGTTAAACAGAGCACATTTATAAACATTTTACTTGTTAATTTGCTTTGTTGTTTTGATTCTAACTGGTTTTTTAAAATACCAGCCCTTTCAATTGCCTTGACATGAATGGTGTTTCATGGCAAAGGAACTTTCTTGAGCTACATAGAAGCTAGGTACTTTACAGTGGGGCGAGTTAGCCTGATTAACTACCCTTTATAAGTTTCCTAAGTTCACTCAGAATGAAGAAAGTAAGGAAAGAAGTCATTTCAGTGCTATCAAACAGTATAACTGTTTTTAACAGTTCCTTTTACATTTATTTTCCTAAGTTCAAATTGTCTTTACCAATCAAAATTAGAGAGAACTGATTTTTTTTTGTTCTGAGCCACCATTCACTGTGCACATTATATTAATACCACTGTGACCAGAATTCTTAACATCAAAAAATATAGCAAATACCTGATAAATATGTAGTGAATGACTAATGTCTTTAGGCAGATTGTAAGGTTTTTAACAACTGAGGTATTCTAATTCTCTTAATTAGAAAGAAAGAGATGCAAATGTCTCTTTTCTGTGCTTTATTTTCTCTCCAATTTGGTCACTTCCACTAAATCAGCATCCTTAAAACTTTGTCTCATTATCATCCTGAAGTAGAAAAATATATATGGTTTTGTCAGATACTGCTCAATTCACAGACCATTAGAAATTGTAAGATGATTTTAATTTTTTTCTCCCAGAAGCAGTTTAGTCTCCTATGGGATATTGATACTATTGAGTGAAGCCAAAAGTGTTTCAGAACAGAATTTATGCTGTTTATATTCCCTGAGTAAATTCTTCAACAGAGTATTTTCAAGATGACTCAAGTACTCTACAGATGAGTATTGATCATTACAATATAAACCCACACAAGGGCCAGGACAACGGATGCACAATGCTGCACTCTGTGCTCTAGAATGAAAAACACTAACAGACACAAAGTAATCCGGGGAAAAGAAAGGGGATGCCAATCTATTCATGCAAAGACAGCTAAAGACCACAATGTAACTCCTTTCCTATGTTCACTTTGGACACTCAAGCAAATATGTTCCCTTTGCCAACCTGCTTTTCTCTTCCCTACAGTGAAGACAAATGATATATAGCTATTTAAAACTGCAAGAAAATATAAAGCAGAAACAAATATGGATGATACTAATTTAGAAACTGAGATCATAGCCAATTTATATATTATTGCACTGCCTAGGAGGCTTTGGTTGAAAAGCAAAGTCAAAAGTAGGTAGAGGAAAGGGAACCAAATATAGGTTACGATGCCCCTGCTCTTCCAGGAAGATGCAAGGCTAATGAAAAGGGAAGGAAGGTGCTGTCTCCATGCAGTTGGGAGTGTCAGGGATATGAGAGAGATCTTGGGGTACGAAGTCTTGAAACTCTAAAGAGCCATCCTGTAAGGGATTGCATTCATTCTATTCAATCATGGTGGGAGATTGAAGTTTCACAACAAAAAAAATCTTGAGAATATTTAGCATGACTGAGAAAGGAAAAAGAATAATCTTGTGTAGCATATTGTGCTGGAACCTGATATAAACTATTCGTAGTGATAATTACGAAGTTGAGGAAATGGGAAAGAATTCATCCCGGGGGCTGTTGACAATAGGGTTTGTAGCAGAAATAGCAGCTGCTCCAGCCTGTGGGGATCCCCTCAGGGGACAGGGTTTTGATGAGGTCCTAGTGAACATTTCCAACCAAGAAGTGTAGTCATTTAATCCAAATCTGATCCTGGGAACCTGGACCATGGCCATAGATCAAGCAACTGTCATTTGGCAGTTGTACCTGACGCAATTGCCTGCTGGGTGCCTTCCTGTGTAATTTATTTCCTATGTAGTGGGCTTGGTTTGCTGGCATACTCCTTGCTCAGCATAATTTTTGGATATGATGTCCTGGCCTCAAGTGACAATGTCCGTAAATTTGGCTGACAACATTTCCAGTTTACAGATTAGGAGTCTATGAAAGAGGAGGAGACAGGTAATTGTCATCACTAGGCAGCAAATGAACACTTTTAAGCAAAGCTAACAGTTCCTTTGGCAACATATTAAAGCACCGAGAAAACCTGGCCAGGCAATAATGCAAGCCACTGCACCTGAGCAGTTAAAATTTTGACGGCTTATCAAATGCTTCACTTACTTATTTTTAATAAACAGAAATGTTAGTTTCTGTTGCTAGCAATTGCTAACTTATAACTTCATAATTTTAGGTAGAGTGAGAAGAAAATATGTGTTTACTGATTGATTTAGAGGTTTACAGAAGTCTTGCAAAATTTAAGTAAAAGCACATCAAATGAAAAATGAAACGTTTGTTTTGGCATAAAGACAGGGACAGGATTCAAACTTTAGGACCAAATCCCAGCCTACACAGGATTAGCTGTGTGAACTTTCTCAGCTCCCAACACTGTATACAACTCCATTTCTTAACCTATTATATAATGGTAACAATAACACCTAAGATATCATCTATTTTTAATTTATTTTTTAAATATGGTTGCAGGATTTACTTTGCTTCATCTACCTAAATATATGTTAGAAATATGTCTGAATTGAAATCAGTGGTGATTATGCCTCAAATTCAGAAATTGTTCAGGTGAATGCGTTTTTACACATTACTATAGCAATTTATTCTCAAGGGATATTACTTTTAAAGTACTAAAAAGAGTCATCTGGCATAATCCAGGGAATATTTTTAATTTATCATGTCATATGACTACACATATTTTATTGCACTAAAAATAGTCACAGTCCATTTTTAAAAGTTATGACATTTACTGAAAGACTGAGTTAGTGCTATAGCAATATGACATGTTTGTGAAGGTTTAATTAATCATCAAACCAAAATGTTGGCTTCTAATTAGTAGAAAATGTGTGCTTTTTGATGAAACGGTAACACCAGGAATCAGTAGGTAAATCTAAATCAAATGATATAACATTTCATTGGGAAAAACAAATAGACCCAAAATATGAGAAATATCATGAGAATTCAGAGAAAGGAGACTACCTATATTGTTGACACAGCTTACCTAGTAAGCTATCATTAGAGATTCCTGAAAAGGCTCTATAGACTTCTATAATATTTTTATATACTTACTAGTATTTGCATATCCTTTTTGACAAAATTCCATATGGACCATTTATCTATTTTTAAATTAAATTGTATGATTTTGTTTTTGCTGCTGAGTTATTTGGTTTTTTATGTTTTGTTTTATTTTCTTGTTTGGATTTTTATGAAACCTGGATATTAAGTCTTTGCTAGGTAATGCTATGCACATATTTTCCCATTATTCAACCTTATAACTTCATATTATTCACTTTTGTTTTGTTTTGCTATAAAGAAGATTCTGAAAACAATGTGTCTAAAGAAGTGCTGGCTTGGGTCTGGATCTTCATTCCACTTCCTAGATTACCATATCTATATTTGCATCAATAGTAGGTTGACTTTACTCCTGTAGCTGTGCAGTCTAACTTAAAACTAGGAATGGTTGTACCTCTAGCAGCTCTTTTACTATTCAAGGTTTCTTTTTTATATAAAGTTTAAGATTATTTTTTCAATTTTCATGAAAATATTTTTAGATATTTTCTAAAACTTAAAACTAGGAATGGTTGTACCTCTAGCAGCTCTTTTACTATTCAAGGTTTCTTTTTTATATAAAGTTTAAGATTATTTTTTCAATTTTCATGAAAATATTTTTAGATATTAGTAGGAATTACATGGAATCTGTATGTAGCTGTTAGAATTATGGTTATTTTCACAATATTGATCCCTACCTCCTATGCATGGGAGGTCTTTCCATCATCTTACGTCTTCTTCAACTTATTAATTTAATGCCTTAAAATTTTTATTACACAAGTCTCTCACCTCTGTGATTAAAATTATTTCAAATTATTTCTGAGGCTTTGCAAAAGGTATTGTTTCTCTGATTCATTTTTTCCTTGTATGTTTGTCATTTATATGGAGAAAGGGTACAAATATTGGTGTGTAAATTTTTTATCCTGCTATTTTGCTGAATATATTTAGGAGCCCTAGAAATTTACTGATGGAGTCTTTAGAATCTATTACAAACAAAGTAATATCACTATGAAAAGAACAACATGTTTTGCAACTCTTTCCAGAGCTTCAAACCAATGGAAGAGTTTATCACTGAACATAAAACACATACAAATTTCCACTGATTAGGGCTTTTCCCAAGTCATTGGAACTTTCATTTCATAAAACACCACCAACAAAATACATTCACACATTGTGTTTTACTCTGTTGAGACTATGCTTTCCTATTGTTTTACTGAAAAAATTTTACACTTAGATAGTTTATAAGTAGACATTGTTATATTTCTTTTATTTGTTGTTTTGCTTTATAAACACACACACACACACACACACACACACACATCAACTTATACATGTTAGAGTTTGAGGTATTCTCGGACATTTTATTATCCTAGGATTCAGTCTCTCTACAATATGCTAAGTGTTTAAAAGCCATAGTGAGAACATTGAATTTGAATTAAAGAAGTATTTATTTAAATTAAAATAGGTTAACTCAATACATTGCCATATAGATGACTGAAAATGCTGTATTGACAGGTTGTGCTTTAGTTAGTAAATGTACACTAAACAAAATCTTCAAATATCCTATTCATCCATATACATACAAGCTTCTTGTACGGTCTGTGCAATCTTGTATGTATGGCAAACATATATAGTTTAAAATTGATATAGGTTTTCAGAGTCAAGATTAGCATCTAAATACACATTTCAGTTTTACTTGTGCCTATCATGTGTATGAGCTGATAGAATATAATCACAGAATGCAGTGTGACTTTTACACTTGACAATACTCAAAACAAAGAAATGGTTCACCATGATAACAATTTAAAATGTTTTTCTGTAACTCACAGGTCTTGGGTCTCAAAATCATGTCTCGGCAGTAAGGAAATGAATAAAGAACAGACACATGGACAGAGAAACACATAGAATCCCAAATCAGGTGTGTTTTGTGCTTTGATGAAGCAGTAGTTACTACTTTCAGAACCCAGAACCTAAATGTGTTTATTATGTGTAGTACAAAAAGAAGTCTCACTAGTTTCATTAGTGCAGCATACTTTCCCATGCTGTTAATATCCAAGAATAGGAGGAATCTGCAGTTGTTAGATTTTGTAAACATTGATCAATGTCCACAAACTGGCATGTAGACAGAGGTAGGCTTTGATAATACAAGTCTGATCCATATGGGAAATTGCTTTTTACAATTTCTCATGTGTCTGAAGTCTTGGAATCATCAGCATGTCATTAATACACACCCATTCTGGGTTTTCTTTACTCCCTTCAACAAGAGAATTAAATCTGACTATAAAAATTTTGGTCTTTATGTTTGTCTCCTAGCAGGTGATCTTTATGTACTAGAAATGTTATGTCAGATAAAAGTAATTCTGTTTACATGGGTTTAGAAAGTGTAACAGTGTGATTTAAGGATGTTATTCTGCATCCTTAACTCTATTAGATTAAAACATCATTAAAAGTCTGGATATCATGTTGCTAGCTGACTTTCCCGGTTAGAATCATTCTGTCTATGTCATCATACTACTGTCTGGAAATGAGCTTTGCCCAGTACCAGTGGAGAAAGAGAATAGAAAGTCTCTTCCTGTGGGATTTCCCTGGATTTTGCAGAGTCTATCTTATCTATCTCTATCCTTTTGGTGCAGAAGACACCGTGGTTACTTCAAATAAGCTCAATCCTTGTAATTAATACATGGATAAGAGTACCATTTGGAAAATGTCTTGACTTAGCGGTAGTGTCAAAAATGTAATGATTTTGGAGGCTGCTCTGTGACTTTTCTGATGGCTTTCATACTTTTCTGTCTCATTTTACTGCTGAGAATCCTCAGAACATCAATCAAGTTCAAGATAATTTAAACACTACCATCATATCCAATGTATTTGCAGACATTTTTGATGGTCTATGTCACAGTAGATATACAGAAGATCTAATAGAAACTCAAACGTCAATACAATGGAGATCTTGTTTCTTTCTGCTTTTCCCTTATAAAAGAAACTCAAAAGTGAACAAGTTCTTTAAAAATCACCTGAATCACATGTATGAGACTCAGTTATTTAAAAATGAGTATTTATTTCTCATAATGTGTTGAACTTTTCTTGATGACCATTAATATTGTTTTATATGCACTCATTTCAAAATGAAATATTTTCTTTAGCCTGTGTTGACTATTTTAATATTAACAAGAATTTATAAACAAATCTCTCCTCTTTTTTCTCTTGCCTTTCTTAGGCACGTAACATGACATAAAAAAAAAAATAAAATAAATGTGTCCTGTCATAAAAGGGGCCTGCTTCATGCTAAGTAGATTTTATTTCTTCACATTAGGCTTTTGGCTTAGTTAATAAACACTTCATTGATTTTATGTCGCCTTCTCTCAGACACGAAAACAAAGAGAACACAACAATGCAAGCAGTTTAGAAGTTAGCTCTCTAAGCAGAAGGTTCAGTAATAAAGCTAGGAAGCTCATTTCTTTTGAATCAATCCAATTTAATGTCTTTTTTTGATGATTAAAATGATAATTTAAATCACTTGTATAAATTGATTATAAATTTTGTTACTGAGTTTCTAAGAATCTATTTTAAATATAGCAGCAATTTATATTTCTGTTATTTTTACATAGTATTTATATATGTAATATATTTATTATTCAGTTGTAGTTACTGGGACACATTATCACAAATCTAATCACTGAATACAAAAGATATTTGTCATTTCACAGGTCAATCTTCCAGATGTGTGAATGTACATTTGATGACCATTGCTATGTGCAAGTCTCTTCTTATGATTTTTAGGGAGAGTCCACTTCTCTTCTCTTTTACCTTTGGAAAGCATTTTTCATCAAATATTTTGATAATAAAATCCCCTTTTTATTCATACTATCACTGCAGTGAATTTCAATGCATTTAAATTTTCCTTAAATAGTGTTTGACTATTCAGACATCCTCTCTACAACGAAGGAATGAAGATAGAAGCCTATATCTGTACACTAGGTAGCCCTAAGCAGAAATGTCATGAGATCAAGGCCCATGTTCTATTAGGAGATATTAGTAGTATGGCTAGCCTAGGATACTAGGATATACTAGTAGCCTGTCTAAAACTAACCAAAGGAACAAACAAACAAACCAGTCAAACTAGATAAATTTTCATAATCTTACTTGAAAAGCCTTTCTTTTATTTTAAGCAACATTTGCAGATTGTAAAGATTAAGATTTTCTGTCTTTTAAAAAGAACCCCTTTTCTGCCCACCATAGGGCACATACTTATAACATTGAATTATAAGAATTTATTTAAATAAAATCTATTTAACATGTTTGTTAACATATTTATTTGTGTCCCTATGTATATTAAGTGACTTTGTATCTGTTTTTGTTTGTGGGTATGTTTTTAAGACTCATATCCCAATTATTGTATGTTCCATAAACATCACATACAACCATAAATATTGCATGCAGTATGTTGTTACTAAATTATATATTTCTTCAAAAAGCTTTAGAAGCATCTGACACACTAAAACATTACCCAACAAAATAGAAATTTGATATATAAACTAACTCTTAGATTAAACAAAGCTCTAAAGTTGTCTAAGTAAACTGTAGGAAATATATAAATAAATAATCACTAGATTAACAGAATGCCATAAAACACACATTTGCTACACTGTTCCTTGATTCCATCTCAGTTTTTTTAACTAATCATTTTATTTGTTTACATTTCAAATGATATTCCCCTCCTGGTTTTTCCTTCAAAAACCTCCATCCTAAACCCTTCTTTCCCCTCCCCTTAGCACTCTATGACAGTGCTCCAACACTCAGCCACCCACTCCTCCCTCCCCACTCTAGCATCCCCTTGTGCTCCATCAAGCCTCCATAGGACCAAAGGCCTCTCCTCCCATTGATGCCAGAAAGGCCATCCTCAGTTTTTAAAGACATTTCTTTACCCTTGGAAAATTTTTATTTGAATTTGAAAGAAAAACTCTTAGTGTATAGAAGCTTTTTCACAATACCTGGCAATCTCAGCATCTCCTAAAAGAATGAGTGAGAGAGAGAGAGAGAGAGAGAGAGAGAGAACCCAAACCCACCATATACAACACTGTGTGACCAAACACCTGAGAACACATAGATAGGAAATAATACTACTCTCAAAAAGAGAAAAATTGCAGTAATAAAATGACTCCTAATTGGCTACATTCATAGGTCAGTGTCTTGTTCAACTACCATTAGAAATCCTTCCTCCTGCAACAAATGGGAACAAACACAGAGATTCACAGCCAGACAATATGCACAAAATATGAAACCTTGGAACACTCAGCCCAAAATGAGATGTTTCTATCAAATGCCTTCTCAAATTGAGGATATTCTACAGAAGAGAGCAGGAAGCAACTAACTGTTCAATGCTGGGGACTAAAATTTTGAACTACAATTCCAAACCTCTTTGTATAGGGTATGTTTGTGTGTGTGTGTGTATGTGTGTGTGTGTGTGTGTGTGTGTGTGTGTGTGTGTGTGTGTGTATGTGTGGTGTGTTGTATGTTTGTATGGTTTGGTCATTGACTCAGTCCCTCATACTTACATTGAGAGAACATTACTTATTGAGCTATCTCTAAGCTCATATTTCGTGTTTCTTGTATAATATTCAATCTTATAAATTTTCACAATGTATATATTAAAATTTATTTAACTGGAATTGGTTTTGAAGTCTTATTTAATTGTAGCACACATATGAATTATCATATTTCTTCAGTCACTTTAAATATAATTTTATTTTCAGAAAACATTGTTCCCCCAGATGACCCCATATAGTATAAATTGATTTAGAATTTGGGTTTAATTCTTCCATGTGAATTATACACAACATAAAGTACTTGACATAAGAATATATTTCATAAATCACTTACCCAAGTATGTTCAATCATCATTCTTACATTAAGTAAATCTATGAAAATGAAATCAAATTTCTCTAAAATTAAAATGAAATCAACTAAGTTTGATGCATAGGTGTTTATGGTAAAGCTTCTCATTCATAATTCATAGTTCAAAGCAATTATCCTTCACTACATAAGTATTTACTAGCATCTGCCATGTGAAAATATATAAGCCATGCAACATGCCTTGAGAGAATTTTCTGGAAAAGTTTTTCCAACTCTTTGTGATGAGCTTATTCTCAGGGATTTATTTCATACTGGAGACAAGTAAGTTTCAGGATGGATGCATACCTAGAGCTAAGTCATGCATCTTGTGGCAAGCATGACCTGACCTTCACTCTCTGACAAAGGCCAATGCTTATAAGAGCTCCAATGTGGTATTTGTTAGAAGCTCAACATGTACAAGCCAGATTTATTTCATGTATCGAACACCATATGTCTACCACATAAAAGAACTAATCCCTCATAGAAAAGTTAAAAGTAGCTTGTGATAAAGTATTACCATTTTATCTTTCAATAAGTTTAGGGTCATACCTATAAAAGCATGCATATAGATGTATATAATACATGTGATTTATCATATTGTATAAACAGCTACTTAATTTTAAATGCCTGGAGGCCAGGAAATTTGTTTTTACTCATTCATTTTTGCTTTTTGCAATATTCGGTTTCACAGATTATTTTACACAATAGAAGATCTGCAATTCTACTCTTAAAATCTTTAATTTATGATAGAAAATTATTCTGTGTATCTTGTGTTCAGAAGGGAAATAAGTGAATGGTTCACTTAAAATTCATTATAATAAAAGAAAAGTTTTATGGAATGAAGTGTGTGTAAGTGGTTCAGGACATTTGAGTTGCATTTCTGAGAAGAAAGAAAGTATTCACCAAGCCAGATTGTATAAATCTTCTTGTAAACATTAGGAGGATTTTAATCACCATCTTACTATTAATTTATCAAAAAAGTCTCCACTCACAGAACTACATTTTTTATGAAATTTGTATAATTTAGCAAATGAGAATTATGAATAACTTTATCATATGAAACAAAATAGTATCTGAAACCTAAATTCTATGACTTACTTTCCTCATATTTGAGAAACTTACTTTAATTTATTTTTAAATTATTTCAATTTAGAAATACAAAACCTCACCAGAGACCTGGGAGGTGAGAGACTCTCAGGATTCAAAGGGAGGGACCTTAGATGAAATGCCTGATTTTAGGGAGAGGGAACATATAGAGGCCACCTTCAACTGGAGACAAGGCATCAAATGAGGGAGAGAGTTACCATCCCACAATAAAAACTCTGACTATAATTATTCCTGTTTGAAAGAACTACAGAGATGGAAATGGAGAGGAGCCAGAGAAAAAGAAGGTCCAGCGACAGGCCCAAAGTGGAATCCAGCTCAAGGGGAGGTTCCAAGGCCTGACACTATTACTGAGGTTATGGAGTGTTCACAAAAAGGGACCTATTATGACTGACCTCCAAAAGACCTTACAAGCAGCTGAAACGGTCAGATGCAGATATTTGCACTCAACCAATGGACAGAAACTACTGACCCCTATGGTTGAATTAGGGAAAGGCTGAAAGAAGCTAAGGAGGAAATTGATCCTGTAGGAGGATCAGCACTCTCAATTAATCTGGACCCCTGAGATCTCTCAAGCACTGGTCCACCAAAAAGGTAACATATACCAGGTGATAGGAGGCCCCTAACACATATACATCATAGGACTGCCTGGTCTTTGCTCAAGCAGAGATGATGCATCTAACTCTCAAGAGACTGAAGGCCCCAGGAAGTTTAGAGGTCAGGTGGGAAGGGGGAGTTCAAGGTTGGGGACATCCTGTGGATACATGGAGGTGGGAAGGAGGTAATGGATATTGAATAGTCAGAGGGTAGACAGAGGGAGGAATAAAATCTGGAGAGTAAAAAAAAATAATAATAATAACAATAACAAACAATAAAAATAACAACAACAACAATAATAAAAGAAATATGTAACTTCATAGTGAGGAACAAAGGAAAGACAAAGGCAAATTATGCAGGCTTTTACTTTGTGAACTTGTCACACCTCCTTTGTACACTAGTTACCTGATAAGAAAGTATGTAACCACCTGTAATAAGCTTTATATAGGGATATGGATCATCCTCACAAAGAAGCCAATGAATCTCACAATAGCATATTCTATTGGTATGGTAGAGCCATCCTCTAGAATTCTTTTCTATTAGTTTTGGCACATCTTTTAACCAGCCAAATTGAGTCCTTTAATAAACTGCTACCTTGGATCAACAAACTGCATTACCTGATCCATGTCTGTATATAGACTGGTAATGTGAGAGGATACAGCTTAAGACAGGACTGAGACCTAAGGAACTGCAAAAAATAAACAACAACAAAACATTTACATTTTAAAAATTATAATAAACTTTTCTTGGCTCTCCTTGGGATCTGAACCACCTGTGTTCTTACTAGATATTCAGGTTTATGATTAATTTTCTGTGAACTTTTAAAATCTCTTAACAGTAGAGAAAAGAAAATATTTTCTGTTGTTTGAACTCCTAAAGAAGAGGAAAATCATGTCTCCTTGTCTTTGTACAAGTTAGCTTTCTATCACAATTCAAAACATAATATAATCCAAATTTTAAAAGTAATGATTATTTTTGAACAGAGTTTCAAATATTTCATTTCATGTTCCTATGAATTTGAGCCCAAAATGTGTCATAAGAATGCATGGCAGGGTAAGCTGCCTACCCCATTGTTAGTAAGAAATGAAGAGAAAGACGAAGACTCACAATCCCTTTAAGGCTATGTCCCCAGGGATCTGAACATCCTATCAGGCTCCATTTGATAAAGATCTACCTTGCAATGGGGACATTCTTGCAACTAAGACTTCAATAAATGGGGCTTGGGTTTATTGAAGGTTTAAGGTAAAGTACTATTTTGTTTGTTTTTCTAATATTGTTTTTGATGTGTGTTATAAATATGAAATATATTTATATATACATATATGTATATGTATATATATGTATATATTTCATATATGTATATTTCATATGTGTATATATGTATATATACATATGAAATATACATATATACATATACATATATATTTGTGTGTATACATTCACATACACACAATATATATATATATGTATATATATATATATATATATATATATATATATATATATATATTCCATACACACACACCCACAGGTGTACTATCTTTCTTCATCTAATCTTCATTCTGATTTTATTTACTCATCACATAGTGATGTGTTGAACTTACCTTTATAACAGTAATGTTGGTAATTGCTTGCTTTCCCTTCTGTAGACTTAAAAGTAAAATCCTTTACTTCCTTGCTAGCTTGTTTTAGTTAAGCACATCTTTATCTCATGAATTTCTGGATCTTCAAAGCCAGCTATGGCTAGCTGACTTGTTCCATGATTATAAATAAGCCCTTGATTCTGACACTTCTGCTATCTTCTTCTGGATTTAAGAATGCATGAAATTACACTAATCTAAGATACTAAATATAATGTATCACAATCAGATTATTAGAAAATAACTTTCCTTTTCTCCCTTCCCCTTAGCTCTTTAATAATATACATGCATTCAGGCAGTCAAGATTGGATATTTGGTGAGCACTATGTCTAACTATCTATAGGTAGTTATTTCAGTGAGGATCTGCCCTAAGACCATTCATTCCTCTGATCTATAGCTTTCTCACTTGTCAAACAGCAGAATCTTCATAGAACAAGAAGAAACTCTTTGTGCCTCTATATGCTTATGAGAGTCAGCTGTACTTAGAGGTTTGGGTAGAAGCCTTTATTTCATCTACTTACATCTGAAATCCACATGCAAGGTACTTTCTCAATAAGGTCTTGAGATATTAAGATATATTAATGATAATGGTTTATTCCTTTTTTTCTTTTACCACCCATTCCTGCCCATCTTCAAGGAAAGATTAAAATCATCCTTCTAAGAAAGATCAATATTGGAGTTTGGTCTGGTTCTGGTATGTTTTCAAATTTTAAATTCTGCACCCAAGAACTGGTTGCTCTTATTTGAGTGAATTGTCAGCTACATCAGCTTTTGTTGTGCAAACCTTGCTCTCAAAGTTTTTTGGTCAATAAAAAGCTAAGGCCTGTTATTGGGCAATAGATAGAAAGAAAACTGGACTTCCCAGGATGAAAAAAGAAACTCTGAAAAGAAGAAAGTGGAAAGCTATTACCTCATGAGACATGAGAGGAAAGTGACATAACTATAGCTATTCATGTGACTGAATAAGGTTAGATAGTTGAATTAACTTAGATGAGTTAATTTAGAGTTTGTCCAGCCATGACCTAAGCTTTGAAATACTAAAAGGTCATTGCTTGGTTGTTTGAGGAACTAGGACCAACTGTCACTATATTAGTTTGCAGCATAATTAATATATGAAAAATATTAATTTAAATCATTGTAGAAATGAAATCATATATTATTCAAGAAAGTTTCTTTTGTATGAAAAAGAATGTAAGGGAATTCAGTTTATATATGACACGTTAACTTTAAGACCTGTAATCTATGTGTTCAAACTGAAAGTATGGTGTGGAACCTGGAAGATCAGATTTCTTAAAAAACTAACTGTGGGGAATAAAACTTTTGTGAGGCATTTTAGCTTTCAGCCTGACATACTATTTGGACTATTAAATTGGCAGTGGATATCTGGTGAGATGTTTTATGCTGAATCTAGTAAATGATTTCTGTGTTCATTGACATCTAAGGGGAAAATATTTCTAATATTCAAGAATAAAAATAAGCAGGTACTAATATTCATATTTTTTACTGGATAATTTATTTATTTACATTTCAGATTTCATTCCTTTTCGCTATTTCTCCTCCCAAGAACCCCCAATACTAAACACCCTCCTATATTTTGTTTTTATACTATTTTAATTATATGCATGTATTAAAGTCATATCTAGGTTGATGGTCTAGCCATACAATAGATGCTAATAGTCAAGAAACAAAGAAGACAATAAACACAAATAGTCAAAGAACAAGCAAGGCATTAAACACAATTCCGTGAACACTCCTGGGATCACTGTTTCTAAGGGCTTATTAGGATGACCAAAATATTTGAGCCTATTTTCCTACCCTAGCCCAAAGTCATTTTCATGTCTGAAGCCTACATCCTTGTTCTAGCCTAAAATTTAGATTCCTGCCTGAAATTACTTCTTTGTTCCAGCCAAACACCAGATTCCTGTCTGAAGCCTATTTCCTAGTCCTTGGCCAATGTCATATTTCTGCCAAGCAGCCCATTTCCTTGTCCTTGGCCCATGTCAGATTCTTGCCAAAGGCCCCAAAGGCTTTCTACCTCTCCCCCTTTTTATTTTATTAACAAGACTGAACCAGTCATAGGTCATTCTGACAAGAATGCCTTTCTTACCTGTCATGACATATGCATTTTCCAATGCAATGCACTCTGTTTTAGGTTGGTAATGCTCTGTGCAGAACATTACCAGCCCTTGCCTGTTAATTTAATAACTCTGTCTGGGGGGGGTCTATTTTCAGTTTGAAGCCATGTATTTTAGCAGCCAACATGTTGCTGTTGTTAAAGAGAAGCCTGAACATGATGGACAGAGACAAAAGACAAAAATGACATTCCCAGGACAAAAAGAGCTAGCATGATCAAACTGCATATGCCATTCTTGAAGCTTGACCAAAATAAAAATACTGACCTCAGGCCTTGTGTAATTTTATCAGCAGTATTTACCACATCAAGCTCAGCAGAGCAGCATTTTTTAAATTCAGAAGCATACTTGTAAAGTTAAAACATCTAGAGAGGTGATAGAATTATGACAAATACACTGCAAATGTCTTTTAAACTTTTTCCTAATTATAATGACTACCACTGTAAATTTAAGAACTAACATGAATCCAATGGAATTTGGCATGACATTCGAGATGGCTCCTTACCCTTAAATTCTGAACCTGCTTTCAATAATTTCAATAGGATAAAGAACATCAATCCATTCATACAAATGTTTATCTAAATCTTATTGTATATTCAACACATTAGTAACATTTTTTGCTAAATTATTAACAAAAGTAGCTGTCTTAACTTCTTGTATCAAAGCAATTACAGAAGCAGTGTTACTAGCAATTAATTAAGGGGTTTCTGGAGGGTGATAGAGAAAGTGGATAACATCTAAAATGTAGATAAATAAAGTATCCAATAATAACAAAACAAACAATCAAATAAAACCATTAATGGAACTGGCTATCACAGTCGAACATTTGAGACTCTTTGGCAGCAATTTAACATTACCCATATTACTGGGATTCCCTATAACTGTCAAGGACAGGAGACTGTGGAATGGGCCCATGGAACTTTAAAACAATATTTTTTATAAAATATAAAAGGGGGAGATATTCCCTGTTCACCACAAATTTATTTAAATCATGTTCTTATTTTATTTTTTATTTAAATATTTAAAAAATATATTGATGTCAAGGAACTTTTTGCTGAGTGTCTATGTCACTCTACAACTAGGCATACTTATACAAAGGTGAAAGAGAAGGATCCACCTACAGGCATATGGCATGATCCCAATCCAGTATTAAATATGGGAAAGAGGGCATGTTTGTGGTTTTTTTTTTTTTTTTCTGCAGAATTCTGATGGAGCATGGTGGCTCCCAGAACGATTAGTGAAACATGCTGATAGCAGGACAAAGAATGATGTTGACCTGTGAGATTGCTGAGTGCCCTGACAATGGTGACTGAGAAACTGTATTTGACATAATTTCCCAACCCGCCATGGCCTTACCTATACCCCTGATGGACAAGCTGCCTTGCCTCAAGTGTAGACCTTGTGGAACAGAGAATCCAAAAAAGAAGTTATAATGACTCTTGATACTAACATTCCTATGTTCTATTTTGACAATTATGGCTTTCTTGATCCTATATGCACTGTTTTCTTATTTAAATGGTACTATTTGTTCTCAGTAAGAGCACACTGGGCCATAATTCATTATGTAAAAAATCTACAAATATGGCGAGGACCAGTATTTCTGTCATGCCATCATTCATGCTGGATAGCTATCATATGGATCTGTAATTAGCTCTGTATATTAGAAACAGTGATAAATTGCTAGTAGCCTAAAGTAACTAAGCAGAAAACTAAATCATCTTCCATGTAAGAGAATTTATATATTAGAAAGATAAAATATTATGAGAAATCTTTTACTACTTGTCTTATTTTCAATGTCTTCTTTCCTTAAATACATTTTTTTTTTGCTAAAAGGAAGTTGTAAAAACTGTGAGAAAATAAAACAATATGGACATTTAAGGAGAAAATATACATCATAGATTCAACCCTCAGAGAATAACTCTTAATAACATAGTGATAGAATTATTTGAGATATACAAATAATATGCTCATATTTTAAGAAATTAATAATTAGTATAGCTTACTCATTGTTATTTGACTTTAAAGTGAAAATTTTAGATGAATAGTATAAGGCAAGAACAATAGTGAGCAGAAAGCAACAAATCTTACGAAATTTTCTTCATGTTCAAATGTATTGCCCTATCATATATCCACTTAGCACAATGGAAGTTTTTGAAAGTTTAGAATAGCAAGTTTAACTAAAATTTTCACATTTCAATATAATATTTTAGGTACTTTGCCATTGAAATCATTAAAATTTGTTATTCCATTACTAATTCTACCTTTTGCTGTTTTTCATGGATGTTTTAGATCATTATTTTTATCATATTATTTGTTTTTATATATTTGTATAATAAATATTCTCATCTCAGGCAGTAATCATTCTTTGTTTTAGATTTATTAATGGGACTATATGAAAGTAAGAGGCTTCTAAACAACAAAGTAAACAGCTACCTGCATAAAGATAGAAAGACTCTACAGAATTTGAAAAATAGTTTTATTTAACTCAATGAGACCATGATTCATGTTATCTTTTTACTTTTCTGTTGCTGTGATAGAACACTATGAGCAAAATGACATA
Source organism: Arvicanthis niloticus (assembly GCF_011762505.2). NCBI lineage: Eukaryota > Metazoa > Chordata > Mammalia > Rodentia > Muridae > Arvicanthis > Arvicanthis niloticus. Next base: position 25,869 of record NW_023045534.1, on the reverse strand, counting down.
TATGTTAAATAGATTATCATTGGCTTACAGTTTCAAAGGCTGACTCCATTACCATCATGGGAAGTAATATAGCAACAGGCACTCAATCATGACACTGGAGTAGTAACTAAGAGCTAAATCTCAATCCATAAGCATGGGCAGAAAAATGAAAACTTAAAACAAAGCACCATTTAACATTTAAATATAGGAGCCTACTTTGTCCATTATCATTTAAACCACCATAAGTATATAGGATATTTAAAGAACTACAGAAAGCAAAAAAAAATGTTTCTACATCTCAAAAATTTCATAGAAATATTATACATGATCAAATATCACTTTGTCTTTAATTTATAAATTCATCAACTTACTTCTTACTTCTTTTTTATGATTCAGCAAAATAACCCAAATGCATTATTCCTAAGATGGATTTTCTATAAAGTAGCATATTCTGTTCAAATATTGATATGCTAATAACTAGAGAAAATAATGTATCTCAAAGATGTTCAATCATGACTTTCAATATGTAAAATCTATGCTTAACTTTACCACTTGATAGATCTACAGAGACCATGACATTTATCATTTTTTTTTTTTTAGTTAATAAATGTCAGTGGTTTATGGTACTTAATACTGGCTATTCATAGTCTAAGTAAAGGTCTTATGGCCATTATTTTCTTATAGGTTTTAAAAAATGAGATGAGAAAGGATTTGTTAAGTAAACACACAAGCAGATTGGAACTAGGAAGAGACATCTAGCACTGTTCCAATGGGCTTCTTTAAATCAGCATATTTGATGAAAGACTCAAAAAGAGTCTGAAAATTACCACAACAGCAAGAATTACACTTATGTGCAATTTTACACACTTCCATTCTTCACCTTTAGAGAAATATTTGACTTATTTTGAATGGCAAACTTTTTTCTCTGAATATTTAAATATCTTTTACACAATTATAAAGCTTTTAGTTCTGAAATTGAACTACAGCATTTTTTATATTTTCTACCAAATAGCATTCCTAGCATATTTAAGGATTTGATAAAAAAAAAAAAAAAAAAACTTATGGAAGATAGAAAGAGTTTGTTGGTTTTAAGTATGAAAATCTTATTGAATCCGGAAGATATCTAAAAAGTACATGCTATGTGCATTTGCACACATGTGTATACTAAAACAAAGGTAATAACAAACATTTCCATTCCTGAGGTGGTCTCTGTTATTGTGATGTGCATTCTGCACCAGCACATTGTTGAAACAATCATAAAACAGAGAGCTTTACTTGTTACCCTTTCATTTCTTCAGGTTCCATTACAAAATGTAGATGGTATAAAAGAAAACAAATGCATTTCTTTAAAGGAAATGCAAAACTTTTAAACTTTTTTCCTAACTGAAATTTTCTTGTATTTGTCATAAAAACATGAAGCTTACAAGCATGATACTTTGGCTTACTGATTACATGCAGATCTAAAGGTAATTTTTCAGTGGCCAACAGGTTCTAGAGTTTTAATGCTTCCATCATCAATGGGAGATATATACATCTCTCCCCATAGGCTTTGTGGACAGCACATGACAACAAGTTATTCATATTTTATTTCATTTACTTTATTAAGAAATGGGTCTCATTCTCTGTGTCAACTTAGTGTTCCTTTGATTTTTAAAAACCACTCAGAAAAAATTGTCTTCATACTATTTATCTAAGTTCCTTTGAAAGTACACAACTATTTTAATGAGCTACTTTTCATTATATTGAATAGAACTGTCAAGCTTCTGAGTACTATTCATTTTTTCCCCCAGGGAACCAATTTCTTTTAAAGTAGCAAATAGAGAGAATATTGAAAAGCAAGATTTCATCTTTGTCTTTGCTAAATTGAGAATCTAGGGATTTTACTTTGTTGTGCATTGTACCTGTATCTTCTTTTTTTAATGTATTAAAGAAGGTATTTTAAGTGAAGAAAAAGCAATGTTTCTTGAAGATGTTAGTTGTATTTTTTCATAGTTTAAAGCAAAGACGTTTTTGAAGAATTGATTCATTTTTAATCTGGATAAAGTATCTACACAAACACAAACCATCTCAAATATTCTGAAAAAGCTAAATAATTTGTTATTTTTTATGATTTTTTATAATTTTTCACTTTATGAATTATATGCTAATTTTTTTCTCATACAGAATAGCAGAGAATGGTATAAATTAAACTCATTGTTTTCAATATTTCTACCAGTTGGGAAAATGATTGTTCAATAGAGACAGAATCAAAAAGAAAATTTTCATTCTCAACATGTCTCTTTTTCTGCTTAGTTTTTAATGTCTACTTTTTAATTTCCACCTTCTACCAGAACTAAAATTAAAATCATGACTCTAGAATATTAACATGATTAATGAGAGAGAATCAGAGCTAGAGCTAGAGTGACAAAGAGCAACGGAGAGATGAGATGGAAGGGGAGAGGGAAGAAGAAAGAGAAAGGGAGGGAGGAAGGGAGAGAGAGAGAGAGAGAGAGAGAGAGAGAGAGAGAGAGAGAGAGAGAGAGAACTCAAAAATGAGAGAGAGAGAGAAGAGAGAAAGAACTCAAATAAAATAATCCCCAGGTCACAGAAACAGAAGCCTGAGAAAATATTTCAGTGATAGCATTATCCTCTTAATGAGTATGACTTTGAACCCAGGAGTCTTGCAAAATTCTCAAACTTCCACTACATTATAATATTTTGATTTCGGGAATAGTTGAGAAGGAACCTGAAACTTCAAGACAGAATAAAAAATAAATCTAGTTCACAATTGCTAACTAATAACATCTTTGTCAGAGTCAATGTTACTCAGTTAATGAAAAGTTTATTTGTGATGATATATGTTAGCAACTCTCAAACTGGTAGGATCACACAGCCATCTTCAAAACAAAGTGAGAAACAACTAGCAATGTGCAGAGATATGCTGAGTATTTAGAAAATTTCATTTTCACTGTTGTTTATTTTTGTGTTTATTTTTATTTAACCATTGATAGTATCATACATCTACAATGGAGACTCACAATCTGGTAAAGTATAGCCATTGTAGAATAGCCATTGTACAGCCCCTGAATGCAAATACTCTAAAAAATTGATGACTTCATTCATTTTCCCATTTGATTATAATTTATTACATCTTTGTGTAACTGATCTGATAGACTTCCAACTCATTTAACATTTAAGTCTACTAACTCAATTAATTATATTTAAATAAAACTTTCTCTCTCTCTCTCTCTCTCTCTCTCTCTCTCTCTCTCTCTCTGTTGTGTGTGTGGTGTGTTGTGTGTGTGTGTGTTGTGTGTGCCAACATCCATGCATTTTCATGACAGAGATTGAAGTCATTTGTTAACAGCTTTCCACTTTGGCTTTTGAGTCAAGACCTCACAATGAACCCAGGCTCATTAATTAGACCATGTTGGCTGGTCAATGAACTACAGTAATTTACTGACTGTTCCTGCCTATAGTACTAAGGTACAGGGGCGCACTACCTTGCTTTGCTTTTATGTCAGTACTGGAGATTCAAATTCAAATTCTAATAATTATTTGACAGGTACTTTACAAAGTCCTCAGACACATGAATACACGTGAATATATTTTATATAAAATGTATTAATTTTACTCATAAAGTACTTGGGAGACATTCTTCATTACTCATCCTGTTGTATTAAAATACCTTGATAAAAGCAAGTCCAAGAAAGAGATTTATTTTGACTCAGAGTTTGAAGTTTTATACAATCATATAAGGAGGGTCATAGAAGAAGGAGCCTGTGGCAGCTGTTGACATTGTATTCACAGTCAAAAGCAAAGGACGATGAATGCTCAAACTCAGTTCAAACATACACATACACACATACACACACACACACACACACACACACACACACACTCAAAGAGAGACAGAGAGAGACAGAGAGAGACAGAGAGAGAGAGGAAGAGAGACAGAGAGAGACAGAAAGAGACAGAGACACAGAAAGAAAGTTTTGTTTAAATATAATTAATTGAGTTAGTAGACTTAAATATTAAATAAATACAATCCAGCATCCTAGCCAAGTACAATATATAGTAGACAGATCTTAGTTCTTCCCATTTCAATTATTGTAATTAAAATAATTCTTCAAAATATACCCAAAGACCAAACTTCTGTCTTCCAGGTAATTTTAGAGCTTACCAAGATGACAATTAGTAATTAACTTAGATCTACTTTTTATTTTTTTTATTTTTATTTATTAGACCTTTCATTTTCACTTCAGATACCATCCCCTTTCCCCATTCCCCCCCCCTTAGAAAACCCCTATCCCATGCCCCCTTTTCCTATTTGCATTTATACATTTTTTAAGAAATGTTAATCATAGGCTTTATAGGTTTGGTATTGTTCAATCAGAGGTGTAACCCACTACCCAACCTAGATATATCAACTATCTTTGACTGGTGGAGATACATGAACATCTGCTTCCCTGTCTCCCCCCTCTATCTCTCTTTCATCACCTAGCTTCTCCTCTCCTTCTTCTTCTCCTCTTCTTACTCCTTTTCTTCCTCTCAGTACTCCTCCCAACTTAGGTCCTCTTACACATCACCCTTCCTGTTATAAGGAAACTTTTCTCTCAAAATACAATTAGAGCATAATTATGCCTATTTGTACCAGTGAGGTACAAGATAGTCCTAATACCCAGTCCATCCTTTTGTTGACTAACCAGCACCTCTGTCATCTATCCTAACTAAAACACTTAGTTCTGAACCTGGCTTTTTCCTTGGCTTTAGGATGAATGTCAGCTGATGACCATACACTCAGATCTTTTCTCTCAAAGTAAATAGCTATAAGTTTTCAACCCCATCAGAAATCCAGAATGACTGAGTTGACTATAATTGTGGGAAGCACAAAGCATAGCTTCTAAAACTTAGCCAATTTATAGAGACCTCTGAACACCTGGACACTCGCTCTACTTCAAAACGTTGGAGCATCTGTTCTTCTGCCTTCTGGCCCAGGATCATCTGACACACCTTAGTGCTGCAGAACTATTAAGGGCTGATTACTCTGTCTAGGCAGATATAATCAGTCGACTATTCTGCAAGTGTGTCCTTTTCTGGACAGTAATTTGTCTGTAGAAGGAAAGTGGCAATTCTTGCCTAGTGGCTGTCTCACCACAACTGGAGTAACTCCAAGGATGCTCAATTTCTTCTTAGAATTTAACATAGGAAGCTGTCCGGAGCAGACAGGTCTCTAATGAAAATGAACATTAATACTGAAATGTTTGTCATGTCAATTCTAAGGATTTCTGATGTTTTGAAAACCAGCTATCCATGTAAGGTAATCTGGACTGTTGCCTGTTAACTCCACTCAGCTATTTCTAAATAAAACATAGAGAACACCCTTATAATAAACTCCAAGTCTTGAATTTGCTATAGTCCCTTAACTCACAGGCTGACCATCTCAAATCAGTTAAAAAAGTTAAAGAAGGACTGGGTCTGAGCTTTGTATTCCTAAGTGTGTTATACTGGTACAATGCCTATGAGAGTAACAATATTCATCTCACTCTTATATCACTAAGAAGCTCATGCCAATGAAAACCTTAAAATTTGTAAACAAAGTAAATTGGTGCCATTTAAGAATTTATATCTTCATCTTGATATTAATTATACAGATTTCTACTAATAGGTTATGGCTATGCAATAAACCCTAGCTAATCCTCTCTATTCCGACAAAACCACTACTTTTCCCTAGGGAGACAGCCCAACATTTACCACCTTAGTCCCCATGCCCAGGGAATAGGGGCGCTGACTCATCATTAGCTTCTTCAAGCTGATTATGGGCGTTGAGATATTAGAAGAGGAGTGGGGGGGAGAGCAAGTTGACAATCCTCTGATGCTGTGTCTTCGCTGCCTCCAGATGGAATTCACGGACCTCAGAGGTTTGAGCAGGTCTGCCCAGCTTGCTTGTTGAGTAGATACACCAAGGCTGATCATTCTGCAATATACAATTCTCAAAACAAATTTTAGTATCAAGATAGTTTTTTTTTTTTAAAGAGGGCTGACATTTTATTAAGAATGTTGGTTCTAACCGCTTTTCTATTTTTCCCCTCTTTTATTGGATATAATATTTACATTTCAAATTTTATCCCTTACCATATTTCCCCCACCACCCAGGAACCCCTTATCCCATCCCCCCGCCTCCTGCCTCTATGAAGGTGTTTACCCACCACCTACCCCCAGCCTCCCTCCCCACCCTCAGATGCCCCCCCTCAGTGCTCAGCCTTCAGGGTACCAATGATCTTGTCTCCCACCTATGCCCAACAGGGCCATCCTCCCCTACATATACAGCTGGAGTCATGTGTCTCTCCCTATGTGCTCCTGGGCTGGTGGTTTAGACCCTGGGGAGCTCTGGCTGGTTGGTATTGTTGCTCTCCTCACAGGGCCACCAGCCCTTACGGTTCACGGTTCCTTCAATTTACTCTCTAACTCCTCCATTGGGAACTTTGATCAGATTAATGGATAGCTGTGGGTATCTGTCTCTGGGTATGTCCGACTCTGAGAGACCTCTAAGGAGACAGCCTTATCAGGCTGCTGTCAGCTTTCCCATCCGGACATCCCTATCAGCGTCTATTTTTGGTGACTGCCTATGGAATGAATACCCAGACACAATGGTCTCCCTACAACCCCCCCTTCAGATTCTGACCCACACTTTGTCTCCATATTTGCTCCCTTGGTTATTTAGTTACTCCTTCTAAGAAAGACCTAGGCATCCTCCCTTGTTCTTTCTTCTTCATGAGCTTCGTGTCATCTGGTAGTTGAATCTTTCTTGTTTCAAAATTTTGGGCTAATCTCCGCTTATCAGTGAGTACATACCATGTGTGTTCTTTTGTGATTGGGTTACCTCACTCAGGATGATATTTTCTAGATCCATCCATTTACCTAAGAATTTCTCGAATTCATTATTTTTAATAGCTGAGTAATATTCCATTGTGTAAATGTACCACATTTTTTGTATCCATTCCTCTGTTGAAGGGCATCTGGGTTCTTTCCAGCTTCTGGCTATTATAAATAGGGCTGCTATGAACATAGTGGAGCATATGTCTTTGTTATTTGTTGAGGCATTTTCTGGGTATATACCCAGAAGTGGTATAGCTGGGTCCTCAGGTAGTGCTATGTCCAATTTTCTGAGGAACCGCCAGACTGACTTCCAAAGTGGTTGTACCAGCTTGCAACCCACCAACAATGCAGGAGTGTTCCTCTTTCTTCACATCCTCGCCAGCATCTACTATCACCTGAGTTTTTGATCTTAGCCATTCTGACTGGTGTGAGGTGGTATCTCAGTGTTGTTTTGATTTGCATTTCCCTGATGACTAAGGATGTTGAGCATTTCTTAAGGTGCTTCTCGGCCATTCGAGTTTCCTCAGTTGAGAATTCTTTGTTTAGCTCTGTACCCCATTTTTAATGGGGTTATTTTGTTGTTTGGCATCTAATTTCTTGAGTTCTTTGTAAATATTAGATATTAGCCCCCTATCAGATGTAGGATTGGTAATGATCTTTTCCCAATCTGTTGGTTGCCGTTTTGTCTTGTTGACAGTGTCCTTTGCCTTACAGAAGCTTTGCAATTTGATGAGGTCCCATTGTCGATTCTTGATCTTAGAGCATAAGCCATTGGTGTTCTGTTCAGGAACTTTTCCCCTGTGCCTAGGTATTCGAGGGTCTTCCCCAACTTCTCTTCTAATATTTTCAGTGTACCTGGCTTTATGTGAAGGTCCTTTATCCACTTGGAGTTGAGCTTTGTGCAAGGAGATAAGAATGGATTAATTTGCATTCTTCTACATGTTGACCTCCAGTTGAGCCAGCACCACTTGTTGAAAATGCTGTCCTTTTTCCACTGGATGAATTTAGCTCCCTTGTCAAATATCAAGTGACCATAGGTATGCGGGTTCATTTCTGGGTCTTCAATTCTGTTCCATTGATCGTCCTTTCTGTCTCTGTACCAATACCAAGCAGTTTTTTATCACTACTGCTCTGTAGTACAGTTTGAGTCCGGAATGGTGATTCCCCAGAGGTTCTTTTATTGTTGAGAATAGTTCTCGCTATCCTAGGTTTTTTGTTATTCCAAATGAATTTGTAAATTGCTCTTTCTATCTCTATGAAGAATTGATTTGGAATTTTGATGGGTATTGCATTGAATCTGTAGATTGCTTTTGGCAGGATAGCCATTTTTACTAAATTAATCCTGCCAATCCAGGAGCATGGGAGATCTTTCCATCTTCTGAGATGTTCTTCAATTTCTTTCTTCAGAGACTTGAAGTTCTTGTCATACAGATCTTTCACTTGCTTTGTTAGATTCACTCCAAGATAATTTATTTTTCGTGGCTATTGTGAAGGGTGTCATTTCCCTGATTTCTTTCTCTGCCTGTTTATCCTTTGAGTAGAGGAAGGCTACTGATTTGTTTGAGTTGATTTTATATCCAGCCACATTGCTAAAGTTGTTTATCAGGTTTAGGAGTTCTCTGGTGGAAGTTTTAGGTTCACTTAAGTATACTATCATATCATCTGCAAATAGTGAAATTTTGACTTCTTCCTTTCCTATCTGTATCCCTTTGACTTCCTTTTGTTGTCTAATTGCTCTAGCTAAGACTTCCAGTACTATATTGAATAGGTAAGGTGAGAGTGGGCAGCCTTGCCTAGTCCCTGATCTTAGTGGGATTGCTTCAAGTTTCTCTCCATTTAGTTTGATGTTGGCTACTGGCTTGCTGTATATTGCTTTTACTATGTTTAGATATGGGCCTTGTATTCCTGATCTTTCCAAGACTTTTAACATGAAGGGATGTTGAATTTTGTCAAATGCTTTCTCAGCATCTAGTGATATGACCATGTGGTTTTTCTCTTTGAGTTTATTTATGTAGTGGATTACATTGATGGATTTCCGAATATTGAACCATCCCTGAATTCCTGGGATAAAGCCTACTTGATCTTGATGGATAATTGTTTTGATGTGTTGTTGGATTCGGTTTTCGAGAATTTTATTGAGTATTTTTGCATCAATATTCATAAGAGAGATTGGTCTGTAGTTCTCTTTCTTTGTTGGGTCTTTCTGTGGTTTAGGTATGAGTGTAATGGTAGCTTCATAGAATGAATTGGGTAGTGTTCCTTCTGTTTCTATTCGATGGAATAACTTGAAGAGGATTGGTATTAGGTCTTCCTTGAAGGTCTGAAAGAATTCTGCACTGAAACCATCTGGCCCCGGACTTTTTTTGGTGGGAAGATTTTTAATGACTGTGTCTATTTCTTTAGGCGTTATGGGACTGTTTAGGTGGTTTATCTGCTCCTCGTTTAACTTTGGTACCTGGTATCTGTCTAGAAAATCGTCCATTTCCTCCAGATTTTCCAATTTTGTTGAGTATAGGCCTTTGTAGTAGGATCTGATAATTTTTTTAATTTCCTCTGTTTCTGTTGTTATGTCTCCCTTTTCAGTTCTGATTTTATTAATTTGAATGCTGTCTCTGCGCCCTTTGGTTAGTCTGGCTAAGGGTTTGTCTATCTTGTTGATTTTCTCAAAGAACCAGCTCCTGGTTTTGTTGATATTTTGTATAGTTCTTTTTGTTTCGACTTGGTTGATTTCAGCCCTGAGTTTGACTATTTCCTGCTGTCTACTCCTCTTGGGTATACTAGCTTCTTTTTGTTCTAATGCTTTCAGGTTTGCTGTCAAGTTGTTGATGTATGCTCTTTCCACTTTCTTTTTGTGAGCACTTAGAGCTATGATTTTTCCTCTTAGTACTGCTTTCAATGAGTCCCACATGTTTTGATATGATGTGTCCTCATTTTCATTTAAATCTAAAAAGTCTTTAATTTCTTTCTTAATTTCTTCCTTGACCAAGTTATCATTGAGTAGAGCATTGTTCAGTTGCCAAGTGTATGTCGGTTTTCTGATGTTTTTGTCCATGTCAAAGACAAGTCTTAATCCATGGTGGTCTGATAAGGTGCTGGGGATTATTTCAATCTTTTTGTATCTGTTGAGGCCTGTTTTGTGACCAATTATATGGTCTATTTTCGAGAAGGTACCATGAGGTGCTGAGAAGAAGGTGTATTCTTTTGTTTTAGGATGAAATGTTCTATAGATGTCAGTTAAGTCCAATTGGTTCATAACTTCTGTTAGTTTCATTGTGTCTCGATTTAGTTTCTGTTTCCATGATCTGTCCATAGCTGAGAGTGGGGTGTTGAAATCTCCCATTATTATTGTGTAGGGTGCAATGTATGCTTTAAGTTTTAGTAAAGTGTCTTTCATGTATGTGGGTGCCCTTACATTTGGGGCATAGATGTTGAAAATTGCAAGTTCCTCTTGGTACATTTTTCCTTTCATGAATATGAAGTGTCCTTCTTTATCTTTTTTGATTACTTCTAGTTGAAAACTGATTTTATTTGATATTAGAATCGCTACTCCAGCTTGTTTCTTGGGACCATTTGCTTGGTAGACTGTTTTCCAACCTTTTACTCTGAGGTAGTGTCTGTCCTTTCCACAGAGGTGCGTTTCCTGAATGCAGCAAAATGTTGGGTCCTGTTTACGTATCCAGTCTGATAGTCTATGTCTTTTTACTGGAGAATTGAGTCCATTGATATTAAGAGATATTAAGGAAAAATGAGTGTTGTTTCCTGTTATTTTTGTTATTGGCAGTGGAGATATGTTTGTGTAGCTACCTTCTTTTACGGTTTTTGGAAGATTACTTTCCTGCTTTTTCCAGGTTGTAGTTTCCCTCCTTGTGATGGAGTTTTCTACCAATTATCCCTTGAAGTGCTGGGTTTGTGTTGAGATACTGTGTGAATTTGGATTTGTCATGGAATATTTGGTTTCTCCATCAATAATGATTGACAGTTTTGCTGGGTATAGTAGTCTGGGCTGACATTTATGTTCTTTTAGGGTCTGTATGATATCGGTCCAGGATCTTCTGGCTTTTATGGTCTCTGGTGAGAAGTCTGGTGTAATTCTTATAGGTCTGCCTTTATATGTTACTTTGCCTTTTTCCCTTACTGCTTTTAGTATTTTTTCTTTGTTTTGTACATTTGATGTTTTGACTATTATGTGGCGGGAAGTATTTCTTTTCTGGTCTAAACTATTTGGAGTTCTGTAGGCTTCTTGTATATTTATGGACATCTCTTTCTTTAGGTTAGGGAAGTTTTCCTCTATAATTTTGTTGAGGATATTTACTGGTCCTTTAAGTTGGGAGTCTTCCCCTCATCTATTCCTATTATCCTTAGGTTTGGCCTTCTCATTGTGTCTTGGATTTCTTGTATATTTTGGGTTAGTAGCTTTTTGTATTTTGCATTTCTTTGACAGTTGTGTCAATGTTTTCCATGGTATCTTCTGCACATGAGATTCTCTCTTCCATCTCTTGTATTCTGTTGGTAATACTTGTATCTATGACTCCTGATCGTTTTTTTAAGTTTTCTATCTCCAGGGTGTTCTCCCTTTGTGATTTCTTTATTGTTTCTACTTCCGTTTTTAGATCCTGCATGGTTTTGTTTAATTCCTTCTCCCGTTTGGTTGCATTTTCTTGTAATTCCTTAAGGGATTTTTGTGTTTCCTCTCTAAGGGTTTCTATCTGTTCTTTGAGAGTGTTATTTATGTCTTTCTTAAAGTCCTCTATCATCATCATGAGAAGTGATTTTAATTCTGAATCCTGCTTTTCTGGTGTGATGGGGTGTTCAGGGCTTGCTATGATGGGGGAACTGGGTTCTGATGATGCCATGTAACTTTGGTTTCTGTTGCTTACGTTCTTGCGCCTGCCTTTTGCCATCTGGTTATTCTAGTGCTACCTGTACTTCTGTCTCTGATTGAAGCCTGTCTTTCCAGTTGTCTCGCTTTGTTTGGTCTTCTAGGAGTCCAGATGTCTTTGTGATTTTTCCCAGCTGCCCTGATTACAGTGGTATCTCTAGGATGCCTCAGGATATGGTGCCTCCAAGGTAGCAGTCCAGCTAGATGTCTGCTGTTCTGGGGCAGTGTCTCCTCTTGGATATCTCAGGGTATGTTGTCTGACACTCTGAGTTCAGTTGTTCCTCTGTGGCTCTGGGTTGAGCGGACCTTCCAGTATGTCTCAGGTGGAATCCGGGGTCCACACAACTGCAGACCTGGTAGAGGTCTGGTCTGGGACTCAGACCCTGCAGGCCTCAGACCGGAGGAGGGGTGAGCAGCAGAAGGAGCGTGCTAGCCCTGGCTATGGGTTCTATGGATCCCCCAGAATGTGTCTGGGGGGGCTCCTGGGTGCACTCACCCACAGGCCTAGACTGGAGGAGGGGCGAGCGGCGGAAGGGGCGTGCTAGCGCTGGCTATGGGTTCTATAGATCCCCCAGAATGTGTCTGGGGGGCTCCTGGGTGCACTCACCCGCAGGCCTCAGACTGGAGGAGGGGCGAGCGGTGGAAGGGGCTTGCTAGCACTGGCAATGGGTTCTATGGATCCCCCAGAATGTGTCTGGGGGGCTCCTGGGTGCACTCACCCGCAGGCCTCAGACTGGAGGAGGGGCGAGTGGTGGAAGGGGCTTGCTAGCGCTGGCTATGGGTTCTATGGATCCCCCAGAATGTGTCTGGGGGCTCCTGGGTGCACTCACCCACAGGCCTCAGCTTAGATCTACTTTTAAAATATTGTCATTTAGAATTTTTCTTGATTTTAACTTTAAAGTTTATTTCTTACAAACTTAAACACAATAAACAAACAAACAATACCATGAAAATATAAACTCAGAATTGATTTGAATTAGAATTTTAAAATATTTGAAAGCAGTTTCTATAATATATATACATATATATATGCATATGTATAATATATATACACTCTAATATACAGAGCGCATCTTTCTCTCTTTCTCTCTCTCTCTCTCTCTCTTTCTCTCTCTTCTCTCTCTCTCTCTCTCTCACACACACACACACACACAAACACACACTATATTTCACACTATATATATATATTTTACTTTAAAACACTATATATATATATTGAATTTAAAATGACACATTTTTTTAGCTTTTTGGAATAATGAACACAGTAGGTAAATTCATTCAAAGTTCAGAATGAATAAAACTTACAAAGATTGTTTTATTGGCAAGTTTCTAAGTAAAGAATTGTTACATAAGATTTATAATGTAAACTAGTGAATCAACCACTAGTCAAGGAAAGCCATGAATGATGAGACAATAGTGATGCATACACACGCTGAAACAAGCAACTTTAATGAGCCTCACTTTCAAATTCTTTATTCATTTCCCAGACTTAAATGTGGTGTTTTCATCAATGTTCTTATAATGGATTCTTTTGAGTTTCAAAGTTCTTATTTAACTGAGCCTGACTATATGTACTTTTCTTCTCATTAATTATTTTGACACTATTATAATCACTTCTTTCTTGCTCAGATTCATTGTACCCTGAAAATAATCATTAACTCATTGGATTGTTTGTGGTTGCCATGAAAAAATGGCTCTCAGAAGCTGCATCTTTGTTTTTTTTAAAAACTTTTCAAGCAGGCCTAAAATAAATGATGGTCCTTTAGAGGTTGTGTTGGCTAACTGTGCCTCTTTTTGACTTACTTTGAAGTGAATGGAAGAAAGGTTTAAAAACTTTTTGCTTTCAAATACAAGTGGTAGTGGTGATTTTCAGACTGTAATATGTATCATCTCTCATGAAAATCATCTTAAAAAAATAAAACCCAGTGGTGCTGAAGAAATGACTCAGTAGTTCAGAGGCAGGTCTGCATCTACAGAGGATGACTGTTCAGTTCCTAGTGTCTGTATTGGGTAGTTCACAACTACCTAAAACTCAGCTTCAGGGGACCCGTTGTCTTGGCTTCTTTAGTTAAACACCCACATCAGATAATGAGTATACATATAATTAAAAATAAAATAATTAAAATAGATAAATAAATAAAACCCAGACCTTCTGAATCCAAACCCAGATTGTCCGATTCTGTGATTTAGAGATAGATCCCACCAAATAATTATTTTATCAAATTGTTTTTAAGAATATGAAAAAATTGTACCTTGGTGTACTCTTATATTACTCTGTATATAATCTTTTGATGCTTACAATAGGAAGCCCTAGACTCCATACAAACTACACTAAGAGGCCAGAATTTATTTCCATCCCTGTTCTAGATACTAAATTAGTATGCAAGCTTGAACACAGGTGATTGGTGGCATTTATCTCATGTCACTTACCTAGCAGCCAGGTTTTAATTGAATGCCAGTACCACATGTTATATCTGAGCCATACTTAGCAACTTCAAATAAAAAAAAATTGTTCAATTCTCTGACACTTCCAAAATTAGTTCCAACACTACTACTTGTCTTATAAAGAAATGTCAGCTGGTTCTCCGATAAAGAGTGAATCAGAAATGTTTACTTGCACTATTCAGTCATTCATTCTCTTGGAATAAAAACACACCAGCTTTCTATCACAGTGTTTTCACTCATGTTATAACAAATTCTCCAATAGAGTAATAGTTTACAACTAAGAGAACTCTCAGTCTTCAGGAGGTGCCTGACAAAATGTGGACACACTCTTTGGCTTACCACTTGCAGCTGTCCAGAGGGAATCATGGGAGCACATGCCATGCATGTCTTTCCACATCCTGCAATGCAGAGATCACCTCTGCCTTACAACATATGTTCTTCCATTCCAAGATATCAAAATTTCGGGAGTCACAAAAAGCCACTCAAGAGCAGAAATGGTTTGGTAATCTGTGTTTTGGCACTGACCAAATCTAGCCAATCCATGATATGATTGGAGATAATTTTCATTAAAGTAAAGCCATTGATATGATTGTGAATTACCTACATTTGTGTTGAATGGAGAGATTTAAGAATGATAGAGATTGCATAGACTACGACTAAATTGTTTATAAGGTCACCTATGAAAATACATTAAAGGACTTATAGATGATCTCTGAACCGTCATCATTCATAATCACATAAGAATTTGATGACTAAAGATGTTGAAAATTTCTCTAGGTGCTTCTCAACTATTTGATATCTCTCAGCTTAGAATTCTTTGTTTATCACCATACCCCATTTTAAATAGGGTTATTTGATTCTGTGGTGTCTAACTTCTTGAGCTCTTTGTATATTTTGGATATTAGCCCACTATCAGGTGCAGTATTGGGAAAGATCTTTTCCCAATTTGTTGGTTGCCATTATGTCCTATTGATAGTGTCCTTTGCCTTATGGAAGTTTTGCAATTTTGTGAGGTCCCGTTTATCTATTATTGATCTTAGTCCAAAAGCCATTGGTGTTCTGTTCAGGAAATTTTCCACTATACCATGTAGCTCCCATGTGTTCAAGGCTCTACCCCTTCAGTCTGTTGGTTTCAGTGTGTCTGATTTTACATGTAGATCCATGATCCACTTGGACTTGAGCTTTGTACAAGGAGATAAGAATGGATCAATTTGCATTCTTCTACATGCTGATCTCCAGTTGAACTAGCATGATCTGTTGAAAATACTCTCTTTTTTCTGCTGGATGGTTTTAGCTCCATTGTCAAAGATCAAGTTATCATAGGTTTGTGGGTTCATTTCTGGGTTTTAAATTTTATTTTGTTGATCTACCTGCCTGTCTTTGTAGCATTAACATACAGTTTTTATCACTATTGCCCTGTAATACAGCTTGAGGTCAGGCATGGTGATTCCCCGAGTACTTTTACTGTTAAGAATAGTTTTCACTATCCAAATAGTTTTTTGTTATTCCAAATAAATTTGAGAATTGAAATTGTTCTTACTAACTCTATGAAGAATTGATTTGGAATTTTGAGGGGATTGAATTGAATTTGTAGATTGCTTTTAGCAAGATGGCTATTTTTACTATATTAATCCTGCCAATCCATGAACATGGGAGATCTTTCTACTGATATATCTTCTTTGATTTCTTTTTCAGGGACTTGAAGTTCTTGTCATACAGATCTTTCACTTGCTTGGTTTTGATTCACACTAAGGGATTTTTATTATTTTTTTGGCTATTATGAAGGGTGTCATTTCCCTAATTTCTTTCTCAGCCTGTTTATACTTTGAGTAGAGGAAGGCTACTAAATTGTTTGAGTTAATTTTATATACACCCACTCTGCTGAAGTTTATCAGGTTTAGGGGTTTTCTTGTGAAATTTTTGGAGTCACTTAAGTAAACTATCATATCATCTCAAATAGTTATATTTTGACTTCTTTCTTTTCAATTTCTATCCCTTTGACCTCCTTTTGTTGTCTAATTGCTCTGGTTACTTAGTCATCAGGTGTAGGAAGCCGTGGTCAGTGGTGATATGTTCGCCATTCCAAGATGGCGCGGACATCGTGTCCCCCCCACTAGTAAACAATTAACTGCGCAGGTGCAAAGGCAGAAAGCCCGCCAAAGTCACTGGCCAATCCCGAGGCATAATATTGGGTGATGAGTGAACAGCCAATCAGAATGAACACGTCACTCTAGGGTGTATTTAAGCTGTGCCTCTTCCTGTCTTTGGCCCTTCTGCATTCTTCACTTCTGCTGATACAAGATTAAACCCTCACTGTGGTAACCACCCGAATTCTGCCTCTCGTGTCTCTCTTCCACGGGTGAAAGGGGACACGGGAGGCGCTCGGAACAATCAGGGAAATGCAAATCAAAGTAAAATGAAATTCTACTTCACACCAGTCAGAGTGGCTAAGATCACTCAGGTGACAGCAGATGTTGGTGAGCATGCAAAGAAACAGAAACACTCCACCACCATTGTTAGTGGGATTGTGAGCTGGTACAACCACTCTGGAAATCAGTCAAGTGGTTCCTCATAAAATTGGAAATAATATTACCTGAGGACCCAGATATACCACTTCTGAGCATATACCCAAAAGATGCCCAACATATAACAAGAACACATGCTCCACTCTGTTCATAGAAGCCTTATTTATAGTAGCCAAAAGCTCAAAAAACCCAGATGTCCTTCAACACAGGAATGGATACAAAAAATGTGGTACATTTACACAGTGGAGTAGTACTCAGCAATAAAAAATGATGAATTTATGAAATTCTTAAGCAAATTAATAGAACTAGAAAATATCATCCTAAGTGAGGTAACCCAGTCACAAAAGAGCACACATGGTATGTACTCACTGAAAAGTGGGTAATAATCCCAAAGCTTGGAATACCTAAGATACAATTCACTGACCACATGAAGCTCAAGAAGAAGGAAGATCAAAGTGTGGTTGTTTCGTTCCTTCTTAGAAGGTTGAACAAAATACTTAGGGAAGGAAATGTGGAGACAAAATGTGGAGCAGAGACTGAAGGAGGCCATCCAGAGACTGCTCCACCTGTCGATCTATCCCATATACAGTCACCAAGCCCTGACACTATTATTGATGCCAAGAAGTGCATGCTGGCAGGAGCCTGATATTAGATGGAACACAGTGTCCTTAATGGAGAAATTAGAGAAAGGACTAAAGAAGCTGAAGAGGTTTGAAACCCTATAGGTCAAAGAACAATATCAGCCAACGAGATCCCCTAGTGCTCCCAGGGAATAAACCACCAACCAAAGACAACACAGAGAGAGACTCATGGCTCAAGCTGCATATGAAGCAGAGGATGGCCTTGTCTGCCCTCAGTGTGAGAAGAGATACTTGGTTCTTCTGAAGGCTCGATGCCCCAGTGTAGTGGAATGCCAGGGCAGGAGTAGGTGGGTAGGTGGGGAACACCCTCATAGAAACAGAGAGGAAGGGGGATGAAGTAGGGAGAATCCAGGTGGAGGGAAACTAAGAAGGAGGCTAACATTTGATATATAAATAAAGAAAATATCTGATAAAAAATGAATCTGTACAAAATGCAAATTGAAGGTACAGACCCAGTTGACAATTACTAACTTTCAGACTGAGATAAAGTCCTTTAAATGTAGATTAAAAAAGATCTCTATGCCATGATAATGCAAAGTTTATGATTGTTGATAAACTATATTATAGTCTATAAAATCTGCTAAGACTAAAAGTATTTTATATCATGAGTGGTTCCCCTTTTGCTATGTAAAATAATAGAGCTTGTAAACTTTGCAGTAAATCAAAATTAAAGTTGACATAATCAACAATCTTTGTTCTGAACTTCAAAATCTGAATCTGTAGCCTTATTTTTACAAAATTATATAAAAGAAAAATGTCCCTTGAATTCACCTGAGCTTATATATCTTCTTCTCTCTTTCAGTGTAAACATTTTGGTGATGTAATAAAACATTATTTTTATCATCTCATGATGTGAGATCTCATATCATGATGTGATATCTCAAGTGGAGACCCAGTCACAAAAGATGTTCTGAGAGAACATGAGTCCTCTACTCCTACTTTGGAACTCAGAATTGCTTTTCTGTGCAATCCTTGTAGATTAAAGATATGTGTAATTAAACATATACTTAATAAGTCAAAATCTTTGCCTATGTGACTTTGGTTATTGTACTTCTTAGCAGAATGCCCAATATAAATTGGAGCCAGAAAGATACAGAAAGAGTAGAATGCTTTTAAGTTTTTATGTATCAAAAGGAATATAATTAAAAATGATTATGCTATTTCATTTTTGTATGAAGTTCAGAGAATAAAATACTATTAGTCAACAACTTTAATGAATGATTAAATCCTTTTCAAAGTAGAGAAACCCTATAAAAATACCATAATATCAGTTAAAATTTTTACATTGCATTCATTCAATAAGAACATTCACACTGTGCTTTAAGTCAGTTTAAATGTCAATGCCAAGCACTGGTTACAGTACCTTAAAGAACTGAAGTTTATTCAACTCTTCCCCTTTGCTGTTCCTGCTCTGTTTGCACCTCTGTTTCTTAATACTGCATTGCTGCCAAGTCTTAGAAAATCATGACATCCATATAAGACATCAGCATCCAACATACGAAATGAGGGATTATAGGAAAGTTTGCCTCATGGCTTCTGATTCATCCTCTGTCAGAGGAAAACTACTGTTTGTTCAATAATCATTAGAAAATATACCATATGAATAGAAGCAAATCCTTTTCATTCTTAAATTATTTTGAGAAAATGTAGTAAGAAGATCATAACTGAAAAAAACTATGGAATAATTTTGGACTGGGCCCACAGAAGGATCTCTTGGTGGGCTAGGAAACACTGCCATCTGATGTAACCACAAACATCAATACATTATTGAAAGTAATGTGTTATCTAAAAACAAAAGATGGGCTGTAAATATTTCAGGATCCCTATATCAATATATCCACTTGTACTCATTCAAATAAGATGAAAGCTAATCTTGATACATTTTATAAATGTATCCTTATTTCCTTTGGTCCAATGTCTTTATATTTATTTTTTCATTTTTCTTCAAAACTTGTCAATCTTCCTGTTTTGTTGTGTTTGAGTATTTAATTGATAAGACAAACAATTTTAGAAAACCAGGATATTTTATTTAAAAGTATTAAATACATATTTTAGAGCAATATGTGTATATATAGGACTTAAATATCTCAAGATTCCTTCAAAGTATTTCAAACATCAATTATTCAGTGCTATAAGACTGTTTGGTTATTAGAGAGCAGTGACTATTTTTATTAGATTGTTTAAATTCTTTAGTAAAAATTTTGGCATAACAATATAAAAATAAACTAAATAATTAGTTTATTAATCCATAGCAAACTTTCTACATTTATGATTATTTTATTTAATATTAAAACTTACGGTTTCATTACTTCTATTAAAGTTACACAGGTGGTAAGATGAATGACAACTTAAATCTTAGTATTTATCCAAACATGAGCCTAGGATATAATGAATGGCTTGGTTTGTTGTTTTCTGAATACAGTGTCACATTTGCAACAAAGACAGTCTTTAATAAAGCAGCAATGTAGATAATGCTTGGTGAAAAAATGCTGTTTTTTCATATAAAGCTCTTTAAAAATTTTCCTTTCTTAGAATATGAAATGAATGGAGAAGTTTCCCTTTAAGAAAAGTAATATTTTTATCAACTTATGTGGAGTGACCTTTATCATTCATTAAGAGATATATTTTATCAATTTATTTTGAAAAAATTGACCTTCATCATGCAGAAATTTGTCACAGTTTCAAGTAAGATCAGATTCATACTTTAATCACTGCAGGAACTTACTTATGAATTCTATGAGATTTACAGTGACTTGACACTAAGTTGTCATCAAATATAGATCATGTTCATGAGTCCACCTGCTCTATAAATAGGGCAGCATCAGAGTTCTAAGTACAGTTTTATTTTTATCTTTTAATGCAATTTTACAGTTTTTTCAAGTTTTACTTAAAAAGTAAAAAAAGTGCTAATATTCAATTTGCTAATTATGAAACTACTAGTAATGTTGAAATTACTATTTTTAAAGTGTGTATTTCTCTGAGCATTTCCATTCCCTGCTTCCCTAATAACAGGAATTAATGAGCATGAACAAGTAATCAAACATTATCTGTGTTAAAGCGTAAAGTGGAACATCATGTATCCTGCCATACATTTTCCTGTCCATATGGTGGAGGTACAATATTGGCACTGAAGCCTGAAAGTCCATCTGGACTAATGCTAATTTTTCTGGATAAGGCAAAGCTTTCTAAATCAAACCATCTGTTTGTATGCCTTAAAAGGACCTGTAAATAAAATAAAGCAATATGTGTATGTGAGAACAGAGATCAGCATGAGCTTGACACTGATTACCTCAATATAAGCCAATTATGAACACACATTTACAATTGCTGAATGCAGTATTTTTGCTGCTTTCAACTAATAAATGTTACTTATGGTCTATAAAGACAGCTAATTCGGCATCAATCTTTAAGACTCAAAGCTCATAAAACTAACAAGACCATGACATTTGTCAGTCAAGCTAGCTACTCAATCTTTAATTCTAACCCCCCCCCCAATTTATATTCCTTCTTTTTTTACTTCATTTTTAAAAACTTACAAAAACAGTGTCTAACGGGATAAAACATAAACCAGAAACTATGAAGAGCAAGAGTGAGTACATTTCCCTATAAAAAGATATGTTCTGAAAATTCTCCATATTTACCTATGATAAAGACAGCTAATATATAGTGATTATAAGAATTCTAACATGAGACAGGGAAGCAGATGTTCATGTATCTCCACCAGTCAAAGATAGTTGATATATCTAGGTTGGGTAGTGGGTTACACCTCTGATTGAACAATACCAAACTTATAAAGCCTATGATTAACATTTCTTAAAAAAATGTATAAATGCAAAAAGGAAAAGGGGGCATGGGATAGGGGTTTTTCAAGGGGGGGGGGAATGGGGAAACGGGATGGTATCTGAAGTGTAAATGAAAGATCTAATAAAAAAAAAAGAATTCTAACATGACTCTTATGTGATCACTTGTGGAAAGTATATATAAATCCTGTAATTAATTTACTTCACATGGCTAAAATTACTTTCCTCAATATTAATGCTAAGTTAACCTAAAACAAGGAGGTAATTGAGGCCTAATCTCTTCAGGTATTACATAATAGAAAGTGGAGAGATATACTAAGCCTTGACTGTAAAACTGAGATCGATCAGTGTTTAAGTTCACTGTGGTTCTAACATAGCAAGGTCCCATCTCTGTGACATCTCTGAAATGACAGCATCTGCGCAAGATGGATTAAAATAATGCCCTTAACCTAATCAAAAAATGGGAAATTTAGAAGTGTAAATCAGAATCCATAGTAGTTCTAAAGAACAAAGAAATACGTTGTATTCTACCTGTTAGAAGTTGAACAAACAGACAATTCGTATCATTCTTGGACTTTCTGAATATAGAAATTGTGAAACCATTTGGTGTTATTAAAGACAGCCATTTTTGTTAGAAATCAGTTTGAAATTGTGTAGTCATTTATATGATTTTTTCATTGTTTTCTTCCTGAATTTTCTAGTGAGTATAAAAGTAAATATTTGACTAAGTTGTCATGTGCAAAAAAATGATTGGAACTGGACACAATTTTATTATGAGAATAATCTAAGTATAACCATAAATATCTCACATTTTTCACATATGTAAATATTGTCTGTGGCAGGTGAGAGAAGACAGAGAAATGGTGTAATCACTAGGGGCAAAGAAGACTGTGACTGCAATTGTGTGTGAAAATTTCAAATGAAAGACATCATTTTACACAATGAGTATATACTACTAAAATCACCAAAAGGAAAAGTCAATGAAAATTAGAAATCTGTTAAAAATACTTAATTTTTGGTAACCAACATAAAGGAGGAGGAAGTCCTCAACATTTATCTCCTATATTTATATTTCAAATAAATGCCTATAGTTTGAATTATTGTGATCCAAAGGTTTGGCTGTTTAATTGGATAATTCATTTTATTTTATTTCCTATTAGAAACAATAGATATATAACACAATACTGACAGTTTAATACATGACCCTTTTTTACTCTAGTATCAATGCAGTGTTGAAGAACATTTATGTTGAATATTCTGAAAATGGATTGCTTTCAAGTACACTATATTTTTATGTCTGTACATAAACTAAGACCACAAAACTATTCCTCTAGATGTAGTGCACTGAACTAAATGCATATCTGCAACATCAATAATCATTTTGGTGTGTGTAACAAATACTTGTGAACAATTGAAATAATGAATCTGATATTCTCTCTGTATGTGTGCACAAGCTATTATCAGCCATGGTATTAAATCATGAATAAAACTTTATATTATTTCTCAAAGTTAGAAAAAACATAATTATCTTATCTTTAGATTTTATAAATTTACTGGTAGAAATATCTATCAACTAAGATATATTTGTGCAAATCATGTACATTTATTCATACTTACCTATCCTAACTTGGATACTAAAACTCAAAAGGGTATAGTTGCACATAATTATAATTGCAAGACTAGAAAATTAGAGGCAAGAGAGTAAAAGTTCAAGGTCATCTTTCAGCAATATAGTAAGATCAAGGCTGAGAGAAGCTATGAGAACCTATCTCAAAATTTAACAAATATAAATACATTTGAAAAAGATCAGAACATTAGAGCAAATATTGATATTCACAAATAACTGAATTATCAGTGCTGTGCATTCTCTTGACTACATATCTTCTGGTTGCAGTTTAATTCACACCACTGCTTCCAACTTAATATTACTAAAGTCATCTCCCCTTTTTGTGATCATGTGAAGACTCCCCGCCAAATGGGGGAAAATGATTTAGATGCCTTTATGAAGTAAAACTAAGAGGTAAGTAACAGCATGAAGACAGGTGTCAAATGACTTTTAATATAAAATGGAGAAAAAAGTCCTTATCTCCTTCTTTCACAAATGGGCATGAGAATCAAGTATGAATGCATGAGGTATATTTAGCTATCCCCCTAATCTAAACTCTACAAACCAAGAAAGACATTCATGTTATAGTTAAGAGCACATGTTTTATAAAAGAAACACTCAGTATATTTTTTTTAATAACAGGATAAGGATAATTGAATGACTATGCATCACCAAAGAGTCAACTCTTCCAATACTGCAAAAGGCTTGCAAGATACCAGGGCAGTGAATTGTACAAAGTGAATTTGATTAAAATTGATAAAAAGGGTAAAAAGAGAATGTCAGTGACTCTGATTGAGTTTCCTCACTCTAACTGATTTCGCAAATGTTACACTGTTAATTTCAATTTCTGTAGAAAAGAAAGATTATTTCTAAGGGTAAATTCATATCAGAGTTTCGTGGACTCATGTACCTTGGTACTTAGACAAAACTCTAGTTTTTAAGTAGCCTACCTCTTACTGTAGCAAGGAAACCTAGTAAATGTGTACTTTACAGTCTTCTCTATTGTGTAAATTTTATTTTAAAAAAAATAGGTTATGATTTTAATCCAAAGAGACTCTGTGATGAATATAGGGAATATAATTTTTAGGCATGATCTGTTACAATATGTTTACTAACAGGTTCTTGTGCCATGAAGTTAATTAAGAACAAAACAAAACAGTGATTGGAATATGAAAAGAAAAGTATAGATTAATTTTTATCCAGTTAACCCATAAATAGTTGAGCTCTCTCTGGCAAATGAAACTTTAATTTTTTTCAAAGCCTACTTTTAATGATGGTTGTTAAATGTGTTAGCATCCCTTATAGCCCACCACCCACCAAACAAAAGAATATACTTTCTTCTCATCACCTCAAAATACATTATCCAAAACTCCCCATATACTTGGATACAAGCAAGTCTCAATAGACACAAGAAAATTGAAATACCCTTTGTATCATATTAGAGCAACAATGATTAAACTGGACATCATCAACAAGAACAACAAAAGATATCTTACAAACTAATGGGTCTAGAATGAAAGAAAAAAATCAATGACTGTCTAGATTCAATGAAAATAAACAGACAACATACCCAAACTTGTGAGAAACAGTGAAAAGCCGTGCTAAAAGTTCATAGCATTAGGTGTCTACATTTAACAACAACAATAACCAGAATAACAACAAAAAGATGGAGAGATCTCATACAAGCAAACTAACAGGATACTCTAAAGCTCAAGAACAAAAAGAGAAGTAGGCACACCCAATAACAGACACCAAACAATTTAAAAATGAGGGCTGAAATCATCAAATAAAAAACAAAGAGACCAAAGAATCAATGAAACAAAAGTTGGTTATTTGAGAAAATCAATATGGCAGACAAGCCCTTATCTAACCTAATTAAAAGAGACATAAGGAATCTCCAAATTTATAATAAAATCAGAAACAAAAATGGGGACATAACAAGAGACATTGGGGAAATCCAGAGAATCATAAGTATATAGTTTAAAAACCTGTACTCCACAAAACTGGAGATTCTAAATGGATAATATTGTCTATAGGCTATACTTACTATTATAAACCAATATCATATAAACAATTTAAATAGGCCTATAACCCTAGTGAATTGGAAGCAGCCATTATAATCTTCCAACCCCCAAAAAATAAAATAAAATAAAAGAAGAAACTACACATCAAAAACAACAACAAAACATCACAGAACTTTTAGCACAGAATTCTTTCAGATATTCAAACAGTTTATGCCTTAAACTATTCAACAGAATTAGAAACAGAAGGAAAATTGCCAAATCCATTGTGGGTTGCCTTCAGTTGCATTGTTAGTCTAGGAGGTCTGGTGGCAATCCCTAAACCAATTGAGCTGATGTTATGAAAGAGGGTCAGTCTCTGAAAACTGATAGTGGAACCCCATTGCCAAGAACTGTTACATAGTTTGTTGAACATAGACAGGTGAAGCTGGTGCAGACTAAGAGGCTTTGTCCCTATGTTGTAGTCTATTTGGGCTAGAAGATATGGACACCAACCTTGTAACCAACTCCTCCACCAACAAACTATTCTGCCAGGAAGATGTGTTGGGGCATAGGCATTTGTGGGAATGGACAATGAATGTTTGGTTTAACTTGAGGTCCATTCCCTATACTGCCTGAATGACCCAGAATTTAAATAAATAGAAAGGTAACTGAAATAAATATTTGCTTAGTTTTCATGATGTCTATAGAAAAAATAATACCTTGCAGAATGTAGTGGCTAAATAACTGAGGGAAAGTTTTTAAGGTAACTCTATAAATTTTATTAATTTAAAAGTCCACATTGAAACTCACAATACAAGACATAGCATCACTCTTCAGCTGTTGAGAATTTAGACTGTCTTCTCATATTCTGTGTTTATTTCTGTATGTTCAGTTATTCCTGGCACCTGTGTTCAGAACCTTCATTTTGCAAGTATGTCATAATTAAAAATTTTATGTCCAGATATGAAGCCTTGAGGCAGGTTATTCTAAATTCACTTCTTGTACTCTTAGTGCATCTGCTACTTCTGATGCGAAGTAGTGACTTTTGAGTGTCTTTTGCTGAATTTGTAGCTCGTACTTCAGAAATGAATGTTTTATGTACAATTACCAAAGTTAAAAAAATATGGTCTTTC